>NC_089839.1:68430999-68730999 GCF_035609145.1 Eleutherodactylus coqui
TGTCTGAATCCATTGTTCCACCCAAGATGATAATAGGCACAAAAATAGGTGAGCAAAATATTTGCTGCTCTGCGACCAATTGGAGACCTTACTAAAACCTGAGCGAATTGTGTCTAAGCACAGTCATCATGACCCTGTAAGAGATCCATATATTACCATAATCTTCCTTCTATATATGGATTCGAACTAATGGCTTCCTTCCCGTCGTGTTCTCATTTGTGTGTCTAATGTACCTGCATGTAAAATATCAATGAGCTGGTCTGGATGCACTTACAGGGTTTCTGGGACTATGGGCACTGATGGCGCAAGTCATCAATGTTTAATAGATAGGGGTCACAAACTGACATCCAAGCACCTATTATCCGAAAAAACACTGCAGAGATAGAGGAGCCGCTGTGGTATGTACACTTTGGGGGGGGGGGGGGGGGGGGAAGAAAAAATAATAATGCACCAAGAAGGGGTTGTTTGAATCAAATGAAACTCCATTCTCCAACACAACCATAATTGGCTCCCAAACAGAACCTGGATCCGTCGCTAAAGACGATACGGTTCCAGTCCATGGCAGTCTAGGTCCTCGTTCACGATACCAATTCAAACATAACGGCAGGACACGTAATGGGCAATGTGACAAAGAACTTCCATCTGCAAAGCGGCTGTAAATGGTCTGCAGGGGTTTTGCAATAAAAGTGCCACCTATGTCCAGATGGTGGGCAACAAAACTATTGGATGTGCTTGTGCTCAAACGATCCTCTCTACTGGTGGTCTGTCTGGACCGTCCAGAACCTGTTCACCATGTGTGCGTGCCCTCACGTTACCACTGCTCTAACACCTCCCAACTTGGTCAGAACAACCCAGATGACGGGCAGCTCGTGAAAACGCCCATCCTGCTTCTTTCATACCAATGATGTGCCCCTCTCAAAAGAGAAAAAAAAGTCTTTGCGGGCATGGTAGAAGCCTGAGCAGTCAATGATCTCTTTTGCTGTGAATCTAAGCAAAGATTTAGCCCAGTCAATGAGAAAAATCTGTGTGCGGATTTCTGATGCGAAAACGCCCATTGACAGAGCTAAATCTGTGTAAAAAGCCTAAAAACCGTGGCAAAAATGTGCGAATTTTGCCATGGTTTTTAGAGGTGAAATTCCGGTTAAAAGAAAACAAAAATGTGTGAGCATACCCTTGCAGTACAAGCTATGGGGCCGAGATTTTAAAAAATTGTATCCGCGTGTAAAACTTTTTCCTGAAATCCGCAGCAGAACAGAGATACGCGGTGTGGAGTTTAAATAAGCAGAAGGCCAATTTATCTTGTGTAATTTTAATGGGGACTCCACATCCTTAAATGAGGGGGTGAACTCCACACCAAGAGAGTTCGCTCATTGGTCAGTTGCTCGTCAGCCCTTTTACTCATCCAACCGTTGGGCGAACAATCGCTCACGCACGCCTTCTAAAAGTAAATTTACACTTCAGGTTAATTTTAAACTTTTCGAATAAAGTTATTCCCGTTCCTAACCAATAAAACAAAGGCTACGACGTCAAAGGAGCTGAAAATAGAGAAAATCTACTTGGATTGTAGACACTCTTGGAATATGATGAGCCTTTCTTGAAGACAATGACCATCAATAAGCTCGGAATGCCATGAGGGAGCGGCCGGGAAGACATCCTGTTTATCTCTGGAGGCTTCTGACAACCATGGGAATGACGACTGAAGGAAGCACTTCAATAATAAGATGGGCTACAATGCGGAAACCGACCCCTCCAACGCAAGAACAAGTGAAACAAGACTTCAGAAGCCACCCACTCAGATTTCCTCTACCTAAGGGAATGCAACAAAAATACCGGATTCTGCCCTGGAGAGCTCAGTCGCAGAGATAAGGAGACATTTGTCTTTCTTTTCTCTTGATAACAATACGTGAACGGGATGTGCGCTGGGACAACTGATAATCTGTACAACATATGCGCCTCAAAATTTTTGTTATATTTGCTTTGCTGCCAAGTATGACAGGAAATGTAATGACACCTGCCCTTATTCTTCATATTGACATGCAAAATTTTTTTAATTTTTTAAAAATCTGGTTTCAAACTTTATTTTTGTGTTTATGCTTCACTGCAATACTCCCATAGTTGTAATCCAAGACTTTTGATGATTGGATACTAACTCCTTCCTGAGACAGTAGCTAGAAGTCTATGGAGCAGAGAGTCAAAAAGGGGATATTCAGTATCCGATCAGTGGGGGTGCAACCACTGAACCCCCCGAGTGACCATGTGAGCAGGGGTCCCAAGTGCCCCCCAAATGAATGAAGAGATGGTCATACATGCATGCTACTGCTTCATTAATTCCTACAGAATGCCTATGGGCCGACCGAAGTTAGTTGAGTGCTTGTATTTGGCTACCTCCGACAGTCCCATAGAAATGAATGGAGCAGTAGTGCACATGTATGACAACCACTTTATTCATTCGTGGGGGGGGGGGGGGGGGGTAAGAAACAGGACTCCCTCCAGATAATTATCTCATATCCCTTAAAGGTAGACTGGTGAATGTGTATAATCTTGCAGATATCAAGTACAACAGCATCCAGAACACATTTGCAAAGAACCTCAAACTCCACCGCAAGGACAGCAACAAACATGAAAGCTATTTCCCTTCATCGGACAATTAAAGGCTGAAACCTGTTTTCATTTCATTGTAAAAAAGTTGAATGGAACGCATTAGTAGAGGTCTGTTCAGTGGAGTGAGCGTGTGCAACATACAAAGCGTAAGCACACAGAAAAAGGGTCACTTATAGGAAATACTCTGGGTTAAGCAAAAATTGTGTACACAAAATAGTGGGCCGGTAGGGTACAGTTTCGCCTTGTGGAGAGCGCCCAGTAGGCATGAGGAAACTTAAAAAGGCCATGCAATGCTTCTCTGGGAAATTTGGTATGCAAATTAGAGATGTTATAATACCTCAGCAGCGCCACCTGTTAGAAAGCAGCTTTCCTACAAGCCGATGTCCGACCTTTAAACAGGACTTGTAATATGACTGGGAAAAAGGTCTTTTCTGGACCATATAGACAGTTGTTTTGGTGGTTTTGCCCCTCGTCAGTGTACAGTAGGCTGGTGGCTGGCTTAGTGAGAGGCCTATGATGTGGCTCATGAGGTGTATAGTTCCTTCTTCTGAAGCCCACCTAGGAGGTGTGAGGAGGTCACTGCATAGCCTTAGAAAAAACTCATCATGTCTACTAGGTGGTCTGCACAAGGAGAAACTATAGCCCTCCCAAACCACATCATAGGCCTCTCTCTAAGCCAGAAACAGACATTGATGAAGGGCAAAATTTCAAAACAGTCTGTCCTGTACATGGTTATCTTTTGCTTTTGGAGAAGACTATGGTTTTGGCTTCTATTCCCAGTCCTATTCCAAGGCCAGTTATAAGGTTAGACAGTGACATGTAGGAGAGCTGCCTTCTAATAGTACAGCACCTTGGCAGTGCTATCCATCTCCCAGAAGTTTGTTGCATGTACCTACCTAACTTTTTGTATTCTGCCACCATCTGTGAAACTTCTTACTGCTGGGCCGCTAGATACGTTATACTTGTTAGATTGGTCCAAGTGCTGTAGAATATAGTCTATCCTGAGAAATACCTGCTTCCGTTAAATATATCAAGGGTCCAAAGCAATGAGCTTGTATGTACAATAGTATACCTTACAACACCTGGAAAACCAGTTGAGAATTGTAACTACTAGAATTTCAATGGTCAAAATCACAACTAGTAAGCAATCCGAAACGATTACTGTAAATGCCAGAACTGGAGAATGGTCAGTGTCTCATACAAGGAAGAGAAGTCCTCAGAGAAGAAGTGATTCAGCGCCTCGGTCCCCCCAAGTGACAGCTGCTAATGGAGACAGAACATGAATGACGACATGCAGCAATAATGATGAAGATCAGATTGAACAGCAATACACCCACACACCCGCAATTAAATATAATCCAAGCAGCTAGAGCCTTTATAAGCAGTAGGCACATGAGAACTCAGACGCAACTTCCTATATAGCTGCATAATGGCTACAAAAACATCTGGCAACATTTCAGACAACGGGCTGACATAGCGAAAATGCACGTCTGTCGGGGATATTTACAGAGACTGGCGTACCAACTGCAAGCTACGCCAGTTGGCATAGTAGCATGTGCCATATGGTCTTCCCAGGCACACCCTAGTTGAGGGATTCAATGCATGGCCAGTGATCAGTCCCAGGCTGCTGCTGCCATTGTTTGCCTCCACACCTCTAAACAGAATACTACTACTGTAGGGGACACCACTTCTGCCTTACCCATACTTATGGCAGTAGGGGTTGCAATGCTTTATGAAGATGTTATGCAGTACGTCAGATACAATTAGCTTTAATGCATACCTAAATCACAGCACAATGAAGATTGACAGTTCCATTTCTTCTATTAGGGTCCGTCGACGTACGGTTAATTTGTTGGCAAGAGTTTGGTGCAAATTTGCAGCAGATTTTTCTCCTTAAATTTGAATTCAATTGAAAGGGCAAAATCTGCATCAAATCAGGTATGTGTGACAGCATACTTAGTATATATTAGTCGTCAGCAGCCTGTCATTCTCCAGATCATGTGACTATAACTCATCAGCTACTGACTGCTTTATATGATGCCAGTGTAAACTACCAGAGACAGCTGTCCGTGTATGAATTCTGGCTTGCTTTCAATTCCTAAGCATTGCTTTACAAATTTGTTTAAAGGGTCAAGCATTAATCTGAAGGAATGCTGCCCTCCTATAGGTGGCGCTGCAGAGGTATTGTTTCATCTCCCTAATTTGCATATTACCCAGAGGAGCATGCATGGCCTTATAAGTCTCCTCACTCACCTTCTCAGTGCTCTCCCTAAGGAGTGATGTTACCCCTCCTAACTACCAAAGAGGAAAGCTTGCATTTTAAAGCGCTCATACTGTCTCCTGTATTTACAGCTCTATTTTCTTGGGGGGATCTAATGGGGATTCAAAAGGTGGAGGATCCCTCAACTATACTTTTATTTGCATTAGATTTCATATGGAGGGATACACAGGTATTTTTTTCCTGTAGGTTTCTATGTATACAGAGATAATCTCCCCAAGAAGCAGATTAGCACTCAGGCCATATATGGATGGTGTCAATTGCTGCAGTGAGCAGCAAAATTGGTAACATAGCACAACCTTCCAAAGATGACATGAAGACGAGAAGGAGTAACAAGCATTTTGGGGCATAAAAACCCTTCTTCAGTTAGGTGGGGTTGGTACAGTAGTAATCAAAATGGGTGTAAAGCTGTACCTGCAGGGGTTAACAGCGACTGCACTACATGGAGTAGGTGTGTGCCTTCCAGCCGTGTAGAGAAGTAATCACGGCTGGCCAGCACACAGATTCTCCATGTAGTGCATTTGCCGTTAACCCCTGCAGGTACAGCTTTACACCAATTTTGATTACTACTACCTTCAAGCTAAACTGATGAAGGGGTTTTACGTCCCAAAACGCGTTTTACTGCTGGTGGTTTTAAATAAAAGTTGGATATCAATCCTTCTCAACTGCACGTCTTCTTTGAAAGATCGCGTGAATTCACCAGTTTTTGCTGCTCGTTACATCTGAACCTTTTCATGCCCACTTAGTGGACCATATAACTGGTTGGTAGCACCTCCATACCAGCTTATACATTTTTTCTCCATCCCTCGCGGCCTTAAAAGATAATCTGGATGGTCATGCAGACATGCTATGAACGTTATGTAGATCCTTCAGACACAGAAGCTACTGTAGATCTGAGAACTTTGGTTTCATCATAACGGAGTCACATGAAGACCCTCAATAAGTCATGGCCTCCTTCAAGATTCAAAGGAATTTAAGTGCAACTATGTTCTGTACCCGCTCTACTTAAAAAGGGGGTCAAGATTTCCTGCCAACGCCCGACACAGTCTTGAGCCTCTGTTTTTTTCAACTTTCTGCATCTCCCATAACTCCTACATTGTTGTCTAGAACTCAGCTGAAGAGTTGGGGATTTGTCTGCCAATCTACATTGCAAAGAGCACAGTGGGCGATCAAGTCTCTGCCAGACAGAAAGAAGCACAAGTCATTCCCCCTGACCAAAACTTATTGTTTTACATGCTCCGGTATTTAAGAGGGAAGGAGGAGGGGGATTGGGGCACATTTGTTTAATGTATCACCCTTTGGCTTCTCTTGAGTTTACTAAAAGGCTACATACCGCAGTAGGAGATGGCGGTAATACAGTATGTAAAGCTAACAATCTACAGCATGACGAGCGCTGGACACGGGAAAGGTGGGCTGATGTGTCATTCTCATAAGTGCAATATATCCCACAGCACCGAGACATTCTGCTTCAAGGTCAGAAATGCAGCAAGTTAGTATGACATCTGGAGAATTATTTACAGCTTGTGCCTCAGGGCGTGAGGCCGGGAGTATGACATAATCCCATTCTTCTTCACAAATGAGTAATAGACAGCGTGTGCCTTTCTTGTTTGCCTTGAGCCTCCCTGTAACAGTCTGTTATCAACATCTAGTTCTTAATAATTTTATATGTGGTTTGCTAGTGGGAGCAAAAATTCCCACTTATCAAATATGCATCGGGGATATTGAATTTTATGGCGAGCTATCCATGCCTCCACATCGGGAACAACGGATGCGGCTATCTTTTGGGGAAAGTATTTATTCTGCACATCCCAATGTCAGAGACTGGCTGCTGAAGGCATAGCTTTGTGGCCCATCACCACTCTGGACTGACCAGGCAGAGGCCACAATACACCTTATACATTATCTATTTAGGGGTTAAAGTAGGATTTAACGTAAGGCAAGGAGTAGCACACAGGAAGCCACTAAGCCGCCCTGTAATGGACAATGGCCAGACAATACTGTAGTTGCAACCATTTAGCTATTTGCCATGGCTAATAAGCAAAGACTGTCCATGAAATAAATGGGCTCCAATCATCTGAATGGGTGGCCTGTAGAACTAGATTAACTTTGCAGTTGAACAGGCAGCTCCATCTGTACATGACAGACTTAGCTGATAGTCAGGGGTCGCAGACAGCGACAAAAAAGCAATCCATACAAAAAGGATGTCAGGAGAGTAACTGTAGTTCCCACTTCAGCTATGTAGTTAGCTAAAGACTCCTTCCTCATCACCATCTTCACTTAGCTGCATAGCTGAATTAGTACCTATTCTATACATTTTTGAGAAGAAAAAAAATAATAAATTTAGGTGCGGCTACTCTTTAGGCCGTATGCACACAGGGGGATTGGATTCCACATGCAGGAGCCCGAAGCGGAATCCGACCCTGAGCCTAGCCGGCATCCCTGCGTACCTGTATTTTCTTCCTGTACTGCGGATGGTTCGCATATTTCCTCATTGGACATACGCAGTGCAGATTTTTGGTTTTTAAACTCCTGCTTTTCCTGCGTAATTCGTGGCCTGTCCGTAGTGTCAACTGCGGACGGGCCACGAGTCTGATGGCTTGACTTCAATGGAACAGTCTGTGCGGGAACCACAGTAAAATGGAGCATGCTGCGATTTTTCATTCGTGAGCGGAAACTGCAATTGTTTTCCACTCGTGCGCACGGGGAATCATTTTTCCATGGCATACTATGGAGGGTTAATGCTGCAGAATCTGGAGGAAAGTTACCATCAGGCACTTAGAGAGTTAACTACAGATGACTGCCCTGACCTTGACAAACAACTTTGTGTAACATGGGTTTCAATCATGTGAACTTGTGGTTAGAGCTATTTGGCTGTATATCTGCAAAAGCAAAAAGACCGAGTGAATTGTAAATTGTGCTTATTTTGGAACATAGAAAAACACGAGCGTTCCAGTTTTTTCTCCCTGTTTATTTACTTACAAGCACGGAAGAGAGGATGGCGAAACACCAGCCGGAATACGGTCAAACACTGGGGAAGTTCTAATACTACGGGCTATAAGGCCGAGGTCTACAGCTCTTACATTGGGCACTGTGATGCCTCCATAATCTGGTTTCTGTGGTTGCACGGTCATCAGATAGACTAGAATAGATTATACCGAGGAACATTCCAAAAGCGAATGAAGCTCGGAGACGCCGACCCCCCGACCCGATATTACCACCGTTTTCATCAATGTGGTCTTGTGTGTTGGTGATAGAGTTTGTGATTGTGCACATTGCTTCATGCAGGGGCCGTGTATTTAGTATCAAGGATGCACCCCACTACCACTATATGAGATCATGCCTAAATGGGAACTTTAAAGAGGTTTTCTACTAAATACATTTATCCCTTTTCCACAGGATAGGTGATAAAAGTATGATCGCTTGGGGTCTGACAACTGAGAGCCCCAGAGGTAAAGAGAACAGGGGTCATAGAGTACCCCAAATGAATGGAGCAATAGTGTACAGGCATGTCCATAGCTCCATTCACTCCTATGGCATAGCCCAGCTCTCTGGTTTGCCATGAACATCTACCTAGACCATGAACACATCGGTGATCACATATGCGCACTGCAACTTCAATCACTAGGAGAACTCTGGGACCTCCGTTCTTATAAAAGTTGGCAGTGGTCAGACCCCCAATAACCAGTTAGTGGGAAATCCTGTTAAGGCTGTATTCATACGCCTATATTCCCGCGCAACTTTTGTCCATGTCCGAGAGAAGAAAAAAAAAAACCAGAAACAATCCTAAAACATTCATTTGAACGGGTTCTTTCACAGGAGCGATTTTTCACTCAGACCAGTGGTCCGAGTTTGCAAAATTGCAGCTATTGCATGTCCTATTTTCATGCAAGTTTTACGCAAGAGCAGGTCCTTTAACGAGCGCTGTCCCACACATCGTAGAGCACACAGATGGGGCGTCCGTATGCTGTTCGATGAGAGTTGTACCTGAGAAATTTGGGCCCAACTAGCCCTCAGCTGTGTGAATATGGTCTTAGGTCGCCTACACACGGACGGGTTGGATTCAGCATGCGGGATCCCGAAATGGTATGTGAGCCTGTGCCCACTCAGTGTTCCCTGCGTACCTGTCCGGATTCTTCTTATCTGTGTTGCGGATGTGCCGGTCATCGCGCTGATGCCCATGCGCAGTACAGATAATGCCATGCCATCACTAGGCGATGATGCAGATCCCATAACCTTTCCGCAATGGTCTTTGCGGAAGGGCGGTGGGTGGGACGGCCTCTATTGACTTCAATGGAAGCCGCCTGCACGGAATACGCCTCAAAATACAGTATACTGCGATTTTTCGTCCGCAAGCGGAAAATTGCAATTGATTTCTGCTCATGGGCAGGAAAAACCGCTTTTCCATAGCATGCTATTGGTGGTATTTGCTGCGAAATCCGTAGGCGGATGCCCCATCTGGATTCCGCAAAGCAAATCCATCCGTATGCAGCCGGCCTTAAGGAAAGGTTTTCTTGATCTCAAAAAGATAGCATTAAATATACAGCTCCTCCTTAGATCATAAGACAGCAAAACGCATGACGTAGGCTCTTGCTCTGTGTGCATTTCCTTCCTTTTAATACTGCAGCAAAGAAAAAAAAAAAAAAAGAAAAAACGCAATAGTGAAAACATATGAATTTAAAAAAAAAAAATTTAAAAAATCTGATGGATTTTCTATGGGACCCCAGAAGTTTTTTTCACATATTTTTATGAGTATCTACCATCAAAGAAAAACAGTTGACATTATAATAAGTGTAACCTGGACATACAAAAGTTGTATCATCAGTAAGTGTTGTGGACCTACCTGCTAAGGCCTTGATGCGGGATCGCTCAAAGAGTCTGGCAGAGCTGTTCTCATTGTCCCATTCGTCGTCCCAGCGATTGTTGACATCGCTGTACTGCTGTTGTATCTCAATGTTGTCAAAGTCTGTTGCGACAGCCGTCATTCTGGACCTCCCTAACCGATCATCAGCTACAACTCACACAGATCTGAAAAGCAAGCAGAAATGACCGTTACTGGAGGCGACCCTCGGGAACAATCCTTAACATGCAAAACGCTTCAGTTCCACTACATGCAAGTAGCAGAGGACACCCAACAATGACAAACAGACAATTATGTAAGCGTGCGCTGAGTCTATAATCACCCAAGAACGTCAAAGACATTCAAATGTAATTTTCCTAGCAGTTGTTTAATTTAGCCACAAATGGTATCAAGTTATTTTTCAAAAAGGGACGTTTTTACCATTACCAAAGACAAATTTTCCCTATGCCCACAACCAAATGACAACCCTCACCAGTTTCTGGTGGACACCTACTAAAAGGGAATCTGTCACCGGGTTCATGCTGCCAAAACCAAGTAAGACCTGCCCCCAGTATGACAAGAAACGCCCACGAGCTAACTGGTCCGATGCCACAAAAAAACAGGATGGTTGTAGGTATCCAGTTTCCCCAAAAATAAGACCTTCCCTGAAAATAAGCCCTACCATAATTTTTCAGGGTTTTCGAGGAGGTTCGAAATTTAAGACCTACCCCCCCCCCCAAAAAAAAACAACAAAACACTGGCTCGGTAATGCCACGGCTCAGGCAATAAATAAATCCCGCCTTCACAACGCGATGGCTTTTTTGACCGTTGCTCTGCCAATTAATGCAGCGCTCGATGAACCTATCACAGCCATGGCATTGGTTCATCAAGTGCTGCACTGATTGGTTCTCGAGCGCTGCTCAGCCAATCAGAGCCATCGCTTCCTTGAGGCGGGATTTATGAATCCCATAACCAGGAAGTGATCTTCTGTGGGAGGCAGAGGACTGCAAGAAGCGTGTCAGAGCCCTGGAGAACAGCGGGAGGGACCTGGATAGAGCTTGCCACCCAAGTATAAGACATCTCAAGAAAATGTTAACGAACAAAAAAGAAATCAAAATCAGTATTTGGTGTGACCGCCCTTTGCCTTTAAAACAGCATCAGTTCTTCTAGGTACACTTGCACACAGTTTTTGAAGGAACTCAGCATGGAGGCTGTTCCAGAATTCTTGGGAGAACCAAGCACAGATGACCTGCGTTTGTAGTTTGCTCAAATCCTCTCGACTCCATGTAATCCCAGACAGACTGGATGATGATGGGATCAGGGCTCTGTGGGGCCATATCATCACCATTTATTTATATAGAGCATGCATATGGAGCACTTTACACCACTTCATATTTTCTGTCTCCATTGGGGTTCACAATCTATAATCCCCTATCTGTATTTTTTTGGAGCGTGGGAGAGAGAGAGAGTACCCGGAGGAAACCCAGGCACACTCGGGGAGAACATACAAACTCCATATCAGGACTGCTTGTTTCTCTTGAAGCTGAACATAGTTCTTAATGACATTGGCTTCAGATTTTGAAGGGAAGCAAGTATGATGTGCCTTTCATCTGCTGCACTAAATTTTCTTGGCCATCCACTGCGCCTACGGTCTTCAACATTGCCCATTTCTTAGTGATTCTTCAAAGAAGCTAACAAGGGAGATAGAATAATACCTCCACAGTGCAGACTTGGAACAACGGTGGGCCAACTGTGTTGAGATGTCAGAGGACCATGTTGAAAAATAAATGGAAAGTAAAAATCAAAAATATTTCTTTCATAGTTAGGCTTGGAGCTTTTGTGATGACCTTCACATACGAAAAAGGTGATTAGAGATGAGCGAGCATACTCGCTAAGGCAAACTACTCGATTGAGTAGTGCCTTATTCGAGTACCTGCCCGCTTGTCTCTAAAGATTCGGCTGCCGGCGGGGGAGAGCGGGAAGGATCGGAGGGGAGATCTCTCTCTCTCTTCCCCCCCGCTTACTCCCGCAACTCACCACTCACCCGCGCCGGCAGCCGAATCTTTAGAGACGAGCGAGTAGGTACTTGAAAAGGGCACTACTCGATCGAGTAGTTTGCCTTAGCGAGTACGCTTGCTCATCTCTAGTGATCAATATAACTCATCTGATATAATTGGTTAAGGGTCTTTATCACAAGTATAAAGACGTTTCCAGCAACTGGACCCAATTAAAAGAAAAAAAACAAAACAAAAAAAAACACATACTTTCAGTGATGAGCGAGCATACTCGCTAAGGGCAATTGCTCGAGCGAGCATTGCCCTTAGCGAGCACCTGCCTGCTCGAGAGACAAGGTTTGGGTGCCGGCGGCGGGCAGGGAGCTGCGGGGGAGAGCGGGGAGGAACGGAGGGGAGATCTCTCTCTCCCCCGCACTCTCCCCGGCTGACTGCTGCAACTCACAGCTTCCCCGTACCGGCACCAGAACCTTGTCTCTCGAGGGGGCAGGTACTCGCTAAGGGCAATGCTCGCTCGAGCAATTGCCCTTAGCTAGTATGCTCGCTCATCTCTACATACTCTCCTCTATCAGACCCTAGAAATGGAGGCAAGCGGCTCAACTGCCCAACACTGGCTTTTGGGTAGGCGGCTGCCAGAAGCATGTGACCGCTAAGAAAGAATTTAAGGACACAGTGTCACGTCCCCAAACTGGCATAATGCTGCCCAGAATATGAGTGCTGATGTCAGGAGGGCCAACGGTGACGTTGTTACCTCTGATTGGCCCAGGCGGTCACATGCTTCCGCCCAGCAGCCTACCTGGAAGGCGCGGCAATGTGAATTATTCCACTTTGCTTCGGGAGTTCGAGGAGCGGAGAGTACCATATTTTTTTTTTAAATTTTACATGGACCAAACTGCAGGAAAAAAATTTTTTTAATTCATGTCAACACCCCTTTAAATCATAGCCCTGACTAGAATTCTACAAAACCCCTGACTTTATGCAAGTATACCTACAAGAATTGATGTTATTTTGAAGGCAAAGGGCGGTCACACCAAATATTGATTTGATTTAGGTTGCTCTTTTGTTCATTCGCTGTGCATTTTGTTAAAGCGAAGTATATAAGAGCCTGCAAATACAAAACCGCCTCTCCAAATTATTATGCTGGTGCCAACAGAACCCTAAAGGCTTCTGGGAAAACACATTAGACTCTGTGCCAAGCCACTCACAAGAAAGCAGCAATTGTAACAACTTTTATTTACAGCCGCAGGAATCAGGAGATTTACGACTCGCGCATTGTCACATCTTTGTGAGTCGAAGCAAATGGCTTTTCACGAATGTCACACAACTTGAGAATATCTTGGGAAATTTAAGTGCGTATTTACGGCCTTGTCACAGACCGCCATCCTCCGCGTAGTAATCCTCTTCTACAGATCTACGTTGGATTAAACACAAGTGGGCACAATGTAGTGCACAGGATGTCCATTATTGCCAATGTTAAGAGTTGACTTCCCCGGTTTCATTATTCCCACGGTGATTCGTGTGTGCTTTACAAAATCGGAGAAAAACCCTGAACGTGCTCTTCCTCGAAACCAGTTATCTCTCCGCACCCTTCACAATATAATGGACAGACATCAGCTACTCCCCTGCCGCTTGGCGAAGATTTATATAATAAGTCACTGATACCAGGAAGAAGCGGATGCTACACTTTGCCGAAAACCAACAATTAAATTGAACCTTTCAGCAGAACATAGTTTTTAGTACACTTGTATGCTGTTGAGGAACAACCTAAAATACCATAACTCTAAACTTTTGCAATTTCCCATTGACACCAAGCGAAGCCATGGTTGGTCATACATCTACTCTACAGCAATTACCCAACTATTTGATGAATGGACGGTGGCGGTCTTCCGGGGCCGATTTCACATAGTGGTTCTCCACGGCAAGCAGCGAACCCTCCCTCTATGAGGTCTATAGACCCTATTAAGGCACATGGACCGGGGTGGTAGACCACTCCTTTAAAGCAACCCTCCAGTCCAGGAATAATGTTTGTTCCAGGAACGGAGGGTGTGGAGAGTAATATTGTCCGAGGCTTCTCTACCTAATACATGTTGCATACATCTGAGCATCACATATGATTTAAAGCTGCCGTGTAACCCTAGCATTAGGTCCAAGTCCGGATGTCCAGCTTCCCAGAAGACTTTTCTTACACACGTCAATAGCGCAGAGGAGATCATCATCTATTATGTGCCGCAGCTGAAAACATCGATGGAAACACTTACATGCTACGTCTGGAAAAAAAATTGAATATTTCAGCTACATTTCCACTAGTTTTCAACGGATTATGCAAAATGCTGGACCGCATCCATTATCATCTACTCCACCCAGGATGAAAGAAGTCGTTATTGATCCGTGCTACAGTAACAGATGGTCCAAGAGACCAAACCCCGGAGAATAGGGCGTGAGCTTGCTTTAAAATTGATTTATTCCTTGGCTGATGAAAGTAGCAAAAATACAAAATACTTTATATCTAATGGGTATTGGAAGTGAAGTGCGACATGTAAAAAGGCAACTCAATAGGCAACCATTATCCAAGCGCTCAACAACTTCCAAGTCAACACACTCATAGTAGGTCACCTTTCCAAAAAGTCAATTCACTAGCGTTCAACTGTAAATACTGTAATTCTATGAGATCGTGCTTCACAAAGAAAGCTGATGAGTAACATACGAGGTGCATTCAAGTTCTAAGGTCTTAAATTTTTATTTCGGGAATAGGAGCATATAAATATGCAGGACACATATTAGAAGTAGAGGACATTCTTCGAGGATGGCAGCATTGTCCGGTACACAGAACCCACATGAAAGCGGCGGCAGTCAGAAGAATTTTTAATTCCTAAAATTGCAACATTTACGTTCCAAGAATAGCGTGTAATCACCCGTTTTCTCACTTGTGTGGAATGACATTCATCGTTAGTTGAGTGAAACATGAGGTGAAGGTGTCCTGGACGTGAAGAAAGTGTGTTCGTGGGTGCGACGGTTCAAAGGAGGCCGAATGTCATGGCAGAGATTGCCTGCAAAGTCTGCATTTCCGTAGCATTTGTGCATACCATCAGAGCTGTGGAGTCAGTAAGCCAATGTCCATCTCCTCAATTCCTTCATATGACTCATGTTTTTCAAAAAGAACCAGAAAATCTACCCCTTCAGAAAAGCCTACAACCTTAAGAAACCCTACTGTCACCACAACATGAGCAGCTTCTGGTTTGGGTCAGGGCTGGCTTAATAGAGAATCCCCTAATGCCCCCAGGCTCTCAAACATTTATGGGCCATAAGAAGTCTGGCAAAAGAAAATCTCCTTTGTGGTAACACGCCGGCGCCAACTCTAGGAAAGGTCTAGCGTTTCCTGACAGGTGTATGGTGCAATGAAAATGGACTCTAGAATAGTTGAAACATGTTCTGGAGTGAAGACTCCCATTTCTATAGTCTTCGGTCAAACAGTTGGAAAAGGCTTTGTGAGAAGTCTAGAGAATGATTCTTGCCTCAATGCATAAAAGGAAGCTGTTAAAGATGTTGGATTCCCATAAATGGGGCCATGTTGCAGCTATAATTGGGAGCGAAAATTTAACGGTTCAGTGGTGTCTTTGCTTTGGGGAAGAATGTGTATAAATGAAAAAAAAAGCCTTCTGTGCTCATAAGAAGAATAGTTTACAGAGATATAGTTACACTTGATTTGAAAGGAGGTGGGCATATTGAAAACATATACCCCCTCCTTATGACGTCCTCTAGAGGATCAGAATGGGAGAACCAAATCCAAGTATAGGTTTATTGAGTACAAACACAAGGTATAAAGGAAGTGGGCAACGCGTTTCAGTGTACAGGAGACCACTTTCTCAAGCCTGGGTCCAATCGGAGTTTTGGGCCCCTCTGCAGTTCTCTAACCTGTCTTCTAGATGCCCGAGCAGACGTAAGAGGCTAATTACAACATGCTTGTAGGGATTACGGGTGGAACAGCTGGGTCTAGCTGTTCACATCAGGTAAGTTTACTTTTTCCACCTTATTACTCACCGTTTTGGATTTCTATATCCTGAGGCGCTGTCCTGATGCTGTTTCTTTGCCCTAGGGATCATGGGAGGACTCAGCAGTGAGGCCACCACTGATCATCAAGTTGTCTAGCAAGGATAGCTGGAATTATGTGGTTAAGGCCCCCATACACGATTAGGAAAAAAGTCCTCTTAACCCACCAACTTCAGTATGAGCAACTGTCAATCCTATGTGTAAGGTGGGGCCTAAAGAGAAATGATGTCAGGAAAAAGAAGGATTGGGCATGCTGGAGACGGAATATCAATCACCGTGCAGGAGAATCTGCGTAATGCTCACATCTGATGCGCTGCGTGGAGGGTTTAAACATAGCGTTAAACAGTGCAGTCAAGCGGTCTTAGCATGGCGAGGGGGGACTATGGGCTCCCGTGGCTTAATGACTGGGTTACAATTGCAACCCCTGCGACGCCTATGGATACGCCAGTGCATGTACCTCTGCAATTAGGCTCCAAAGGCATCCCTTGCTATATGAAAATGAACAGAAAAGAGTCATTTGGCCAAAAGAGGTCATGCCGATTCAGGAGCCAGGTTAACCACGCCCACTTTCTCCTGATAGGTTGTTGCATTCCAAGTTACAGGAAATCCTGTCTATGAAGAGAAAGGGGACATGGCTAACTCAGTAGCTTATGAAACCATGTGACTCTCCTTTCCCACCAAATGACTTTTACTTGTTTGCTTAAGGCAAAGGATGACTCTGGAACCGAATTGTGGAGTTATGGGCTCATTAGGAAAACGGAGGGCATTAGAAGCGATTGATTTTTCAATCCCTGTTGACCGGTGAAGTCAGTTTTAGGGGTGAAACGGTGGTGAGCGGTTCCTTTAAGCATAGGAGATGAATTAAAATGCCAATATAAATGCATTTCCGTGTAATACGATGCCTGATATCATGTCCATTACATGTTCATCCTCGATGGTAAGCCACATCCTATAATGTACCGAGACACCCAGACAGAATCAATTTATCAGAAATTAGCTAATTGACTGCAGCCATTTTTACTAGGATGCTACAAGCACCAAAGAAAAATGTCCCCAGGAACCAAGGTGGTGAAATATTAACCATGGTCAGATATGATAAGAATTAAGCCTATTGGAAAGGTTACCAATTTACAACAGGAATCACTTCTATTTTTCACGAATATTCTATAGACACTTGCTACGTTGGCACGTTAATATTCTTGTTATTAGGGGGCTGGGCGTCCCAGCCAACATATGTAGGCAATAGAGGATACTTGGCTACTTTTTCAGATAGTTCAAAAAGTGTCCCAAAAAATAGGGAGATCTCCCACACTACTAGTAAAGTCGCCAGTTAAATCTTGCTAAAGCCACCACTAGGAGGAGATAGCTGTGTAAATATTTATACTGCTCATTAGGACTTCAAAAAGGAAGCTGCACCAAACATATGTGGTGAACTCATTCAATAGCACCTCAAATGTGATCACTGAATGTTAAAACATTAAAAGGGAGTTGTCCAGTGGTAAACTGTTCTTTGCCTGTCCTCAGGATAGATAATGAATAGTACATTGGCAGAGGTCTGTCACTCTGGATCCCCACCAATCATCGGTTCACTAGGGTGGTGTGTTTGTGCACTGAGCAGATTTCTGCAGGAAGCAAACAGCTCTGTTCTCACAGCAGTGGCCTGGCTTGGTATCACAGGCCAAGTTAGTATTCATTGAACTTGGCCTGCACAACCAAGTGTGGCCACTACAGTGAGGACAGAGCTATCCTTTTCCTGCAGAAATCAGGTCAGAGTGCACCAGCCCGACAAACAGGCGATTGGTGGGGGTCTTGAATGACAGGCCCTGGCCAATCTGCTATTAATGATCTATCCCGAGGACAGGCTATGAATAGTTGACAACTGGACAACCTTTTTAACATTGTTCATAAGGAAAAGGCACTCTGGGGCGGCTGAACTAGGTGTTCTTAGCCAGCAGACAACCCAACCCAACTGCAGTGAACAAAGGATTAATGATTTTCAAGCAAAATTGTGCAGCCGTTTGTCACAATGGGTGTGCTTAGTCTTAAGCGGGCTATCCCACTTCTAGCGGTTTTGCTGCAGGAAGCAGACAGCTCCTTACATTGAACACTGGCCTGTGTTGGTACTACAGGCTGATCCCATTCACATCAATACCCTGGAGTGCCAACCGGGATTCCTACACAATGTACGGAGCAGTCGGCTTCCTGCAGTAAAACAGGAGTGGGCCGACCCTTTTCACGGTGGGCTACATTAGGGCGCGTTCACAGAGGATTTGTTGTGCAGATCTTCAGCAGAGTTCACATTTTAATTGAATTCAAACTGAAGGGGTGATGTCTGCGGCAGATGCGCAAAAACATCTGCGGCAAACCGGCCACATGTAATATACAGGGTCAAAAAGGTTCGGCTGAGTGCTCTACCTCTTCTACTGTCATCATCCAGCAGGGCACAGGCTCCTAGACTTTGGGTGTCTGCACAGGCCAACCATCAGCTGACCCATTTGAGACCCAACAGCATGCAGAGTGGGAAATTAGTTGCTTGTTTCAGTTCTTGCTCAGTGTAAACAGGCAGGCAATTATCTTTGAGCGACTGCCTGATCACAGTGAATGGAGATGGGCGGCCAGAAAAGTTCCCCAGCGTGCTCAGCCTCCATTTATTGAATGACTATCAGTTCTGCGTAAAAGCAAGGAGAATTAAACGATTCGCTGCGGAATGACCCTGTTGATCTCGTACACAATTCTGAGCGGGGGCGAACAGAATGGGTGCAGCAGTGAGATGATCAGTCTCGTGCAATTGCTTTAGCCATCAGTAGGGGTCACTGCACCACGATCCCTACCGAACAATCCTTGTGACATGCCAAGAGTGCAATCACTAAATAAAACCCTCCGCTAGGGATGTATTCATTGCAGTTCAGGGAAAACTTTAAAACAAAACAAAAAAACAAAACCCTAAAAATTAAAAAGCCGCAGTAAAGGCGAATGTTTTTCAGCAAATTTTTAAATGCAGTTTTAGACGCGCCGTTTGATTACAAACAGACCCACAGAATGCACCGACCACAACTACCTACAAAGGGTCTGTCTTGTTACACGCTACATTTACAGAATCCGGCTCCGCTTCCGCCCTGCTTTCCATCATCTATTCAGAAAACTACATGGGGACAGAAACTTGGACGGCAGCGCAGGGGAGAACATGCAAGACATCACGAGACAGGCACCGCTTTGATCACCGGCAGCCCTTTAGACTGGATAAAACGGTGCTATCCTATGTAATACGGGGACCAACGAGGCCTCCGTCTCCCATAGTCACTCCTGCGGCGCCATCAAGGTTTTGCTCTGCTTAAACAGATTCTTAAATTGTAGTATGTAACGAGTCTCTTGCACACCGGCAATCTATGGGTTATGCACTAAAGTGACCAATCGCTGAGGTTTGAGTCACACGCGAGTTCCATTCAATAGCGATATGGGCAGAACGCGCACGTGAAAATAAATTGATTTTAATGTGCTTTTTCACGATTTTTATCCTGCAGTGATGCTGCAAAATTATAGAATCACTGAATGCTCTATTTTTAGGCAATTCCTCGCAAGGAATCACCCATTAGTTTCTATGGGATCGTTTAAAAAAAAAAACGTTTAAAAATATTTGTATGCACATGCGATGGAATTTTTACCATTGTAACTATTGGAATCACTTGTACCAGAATTACAAGTTATCATTTATCTCACTGCCGGGACACCCGCCGATGTCGAGATCATGGTTGAGGAGGAGATTGAATGGAGCCCTAGCTGTGCAAGCGCAGCAGAGCTCCATTCACTTCCAGTAGGGCTGCAGAGATACTCCAGCAGAACCCGATCAGGTATTTCCGCCAACCCCTAGTGAAAGAAATGGAGCCCTGACCGTGCATGCCCAACCAGCGCTCGCTTTATGCCGTCACTGTGGCGGGAGAAGCGACCCCAGCAGTGACTGGCACAACACGACACACATGTCCCGTTCTGGAGATCAGCGGCGGACCCCAGCAGCGAGACCCCCACCGATGAGCAAGTTATTCCCTATGCTATGGATAGGGGATAACTTGCAATCTTTGTACAAGCCCTTTAATGCCAGTGAATAGTATCACCTGTGATGGGACCCCCAGACGTAAAAAACACTGTGTTAGATACCCAACAGCTCCCATCCGACCTGAAATGAGAACAAGTGACCGATCCGCTAATTTGAGGATCAGGACATATTCTGCCCTGGAAGGATTGGAATGATACAATTTTAAGCAATTCCTTTTATAATTCCAAAGGATTCACTTTGTAAAAATGTAATACTGTTTGTTGGAGAACAAAAATAATTATAATCTTCAGGATTAGTTGAGGTCAAGTGACCACATAGGAACAAAAATAAGGAAAACCTAACAACTGGAACACTAGTTACAAAATCTTCATCATTTGCAAAAATGACACATTCACTACTCCAGGAAATAAAGCCAAAAGCCCTATAAGATAACAGCGCGCCACTACTGGAAACCACAAAATGTGTTTTCACTGGTTCCTATTTTGGCTGCGGATTAACAGACCGACCACAACTCAAGATTTCTTTCGTTCTCAAAATAATCTTAAACAGTAACTTTCTAGGGAAAGGGCTCGAGCGCACTCATACCAAACCGCAGACAGTCCGGTATGTTCGCAAAGATCTGCTGCCACCTACTGGCACGTCCCGTGTAGGCTGGGAACACTCTGTGGAGCAACTTTATTACATAGGTTTCTACAAATAAGATAATTAGCGCAAAATTGTGAATAAACCCCCAGTGGGACCTTGGCTGACAAAGCTGACATCCCCTGAAGACGTGCCTACGAGTTCCTGATGTAAACGGGAACTGACGGGCGCCTCAATGACGGTTCACACAGGGCAGATTTGCTGCGGTTTTGACGCGGTTTGCTGTTGCATTTCCGCACTGCGGCAAAACCGCTGCGTTTGCAGTACAATGCAGTGCACATGTATTTGGGCAAAAAGCTGTTCTCACAGGACGGATTTTTTCCGCACAGCTGCAGTGCAGGAAATGCAACTGCAGCGCAGTTTTTCAAGACGCAGCACGCCTATTCTTTTGTCTTTTCCGCAGCGCTTTTTTGTCCATAGACCTCTATGGACGCAGCAAAATCCGCAGCAAAATCTGCTGTAAAAGTAAAAAAGCGTTGCGGGAAAAAAACGCTTGCGGATTTTTCTGCAAGAAAATCCGCAGGACAAAAATAACCTTTGAAGCGGTTTTGCCGCAGAAGCAGTTATTCTGCCGCAAAACCACAACAGAAAAAACGCAGCACAACTGCAACAAATCCGCCCGGTGTGAACCCAGCCTTAATGTACCACAATGGAAAATTTTTAGAAATTTCTAAAAGCTGTGAAATGTGGGGGAAAAAAATACTGCAGCAAAAATGACAACTTTAATAGGATTAAAAAAAAAAAAGACATAACTGTAATCTGTGTGTCAGTACGATTCTGAGAAACCGAGGTTATATAAATTTTACTTTTGCTGCACTAGTTTTAATAAAATAGAATATCTTCAGGGGAAAAAGACAAACCATTTTCTGACGCCATCTTCTGACAGCCATTAGTTTTTTTTACGTTTCAGTCGATATAGTAGATGGACGAAAACCTCTACAGCGCCACCTATTGGAAGGCAGTATTCCTTCAAGCCAAAGTCAGACTTTTCATACAAGACTTGTAACAATGACTGAGAATTAAAAGCAGAGCCAGACCCCATGCACAGACAGCTGTTTCAGGGCATTTGCCCTTCATCAGTGTGCAGTAGGAGTCCGGCTTTGCTAGTCAGAAGCCTGGGACGGGGGTCCCAGAGGAGCACGTATCGCCATTTAAGTCTCCTCACTCACTGTCTAGGTGCTCTCCCTAAGGAGAAAAGTAAGCGTTTCTGACCCCAGTCGATATAGTTGTCTGGAGGACTCATTTTTTGTGGGGTATCATGTAGTTTCTATCGGTAGCATTTTGAAAATCATGTGACTTTTCGATCGCTTTTAATTACATTTTTATTTGGAGACCAAAAATAAGCAATTTTATATTTTCTCTCTCTGGCGACATTCACCGTACGGGATAAATGTGTTATTTTGATAGATCGGACTTCTTTAAACGTGGCGATACCAATAACTCTTATTAATCTAGGAGAAGTTTGTTTTTTTAAACTTCTATTTCTCTCTTTTCTGATAAACAAACACAACTTTACTTGATTGCTCATAAATTATAATGCAATACCGCAGTTTTACATTACATCGCATTTTGACAGGCAGTTAAATGCCATTGTCAGGATGAGTAAAATCAGACAGGATCCGCTACGCGTGAACATACCCCATTAAGGTGGTATTACAGGTGGGCACAAGGAAGTGGGCGATGATGAAAAATACTGCACCTGACTATTAACTACCCAACACTAGAAGTTATAGGCAGGCTCCCCTTAAGCTCCCTCTAGTGGCGGCTGACTATGCAAGGAATTTGGAGCTGTGTATCAGGCTGCACTAAAAGCTACATAAGGAAAATCTAACTTTTTAACCTAGTCCTATATCTTCAAAGGATGATGCTCGCTTTAATGTCCAATTTCTGTCTCATGTCCACATTTCCTGAACGATGCCCATACACCATCAAGAGAAGTGGTAAAACATTCGTTTTGATAACTATTTCTCCAGACAACCTCATACACGAACACTTTGTTCAGCCAAGCCTTTAGGTGTTTGACGAGGGAGGTAAGCTACAGCCAGACAGCTCTGGTGGTGGATGATCTCTGGGGAGGGGGGAAAAAAGCAAGTATTTAAAGGGGTTGTCCGGCCATAAACATTAGGTCTCATTACTTCTGTTTGCCCATTTCCATGCACTTTGTAATATACATTGTGCATGGAAAATGAAGCAAACAGAAGTTTTGGACTTACCTGAAGGGATGCCCCCCCTGTGTTGCTCCTCCGTCGTCCCTGGTTACCACAAGAATCTTTTCTTCTTAATTCTTGCACCTTAGCCCCGCCCCCGTCCCGCCTCTCCTCATTGAAAATAGTGCAGAGGGGCGGAAAGGAGGCAGAGAGGGGGCGGGAGCTCAGTTCCTGCTCTGAGGCTCTTCCATCCTCCCCCCCCTGCACACAAGAAGATCGTATATCGGTCCCGGCTGCAGAGAGAAGAACTGCGCATGCGCGGATGAGAAGGGGCTCGTTCCCGCGCCGACAAGAGCTGCTGTGGCCCGACAAGAAGAGAAGATTCTTGTGGTAACCAGGGACGACGGAGGAGCAACACAGGGGGGGGCATCCCTTCAGGTAAGTCCAAAACTTCTGTTTGCTTCATTTTCCATGCACAATGTATATTACAAAGTGCATGGAAATTGGCAAACAGAAGTAATGAGACCTAATGTTTATGGCCGGACAACCCCTTTAAGTTTGGCAGGCCCAATCACACTTTCCTCTCTTACATGCTTTGCTGGAATGTTGAAGAGTTGAAGACCCTCCATACACAATAGAAAGTTGCATGTTACAACAATCTAATGAGAATGGAAGCCTTAAAAGGTTAAATAAAAGGGGGTTTCCTAGCAAAAAGTCAGGACAGGTCACCAGTAATTAATAACCCGCTAGTTGGTATCCCCAGCAATACACTAATCACCTGGCCTGCCGTCAGTACAGCAGGGCCAGAAGTTGCCATAGGGCATGTATAGCTGGCTTCAGCCCCATTGAAATCAGTGGGAGCTAGAGAGACTACTACCCTACTGGCACTTCCGCTTCCAACAAGGAGGTCAGACACAAAAGCATAATAGCTACTTCAGTTCCCATTGATTTAAATTGGAGTGAAGTCAGCTATAAAACTTCCGCTGCTGTCCCCTATGAGGACATCCAGCCCTGCCACACTGCAAACGGCCCGGTAAATCAGCGAATCGCTGGGGATTCTGAGCAGCAGATTCCTGGTGACTAACTAAGATACTAACCTGAGGATAGGTCATCAATAATTTGTGCCGAGAAAATCCTTTTAAATTAAATGCAATACTAACAATCAGATAGAAAGCTACATAGAAAATACTGCGTTTCCCCGAAAACAAGACAGAGTCATTAATTTTTGCCTCAAAAGAGGCGCTAGGGCTTATTCTCAGGGTATGGTTATTTTATTTACCCACAAAACGCGGTCCAGGTCTCTCCCGCAGCTTTCCAGAGGCCTGAAGAGGTTCCCGCAGTCCTCGGCCGCCCACGCAGGATCACTGCTTGGTTATAGGATTCAAAAATCCCACCTCCACAAAGCGATTGTAGCGATTGGCTGAGGCGCAGTGCTTGAAAAGCCAATCACAGCCATCACATCATGGTGGCGGGATTTATTATTAGGCTGAGCCGCTGCTTAGTCAATTCATAAATCCCACCTGCACAAAGCGATGGCTGTGATTGGCTGAGAAGCACTCGAATGACCACTAGCCATAGTTTAGTGGAAGTGGGATTTATGATTTGACTAAGCTGCAGCTCAGCCAATTTCTAAATCCCGCCGCCTCAAAGCAATGGCTGTGATTGGTCTTTCAAGCGCCGCGGCTCAGCTAATCACAGCCATTGCTTTGTGGAAGCGGGATTTAGGAATACTGTAACCAGGAAGTAATCCTGTGTGGGCAGCTGAGGACTGCAGGTACTGCGCTGGGACTTTGGGGAGCAGTTGGAAGGGTCTGGAGCGAAGCTGCTGAGTAATGTTTCCCATTGACTTTTTATTCTTTAAATGTAACTAGGGCTTATTTTCAGGGTAGGGCTTATATTTTAAGCCTTCCAAAAAAAAAAAAAAAAATCAGGCTAGGGCTTATTTATTTTCGGGGAAACACTAAGTAATAAAAGAAAAGAGCCCATGTTTACCTACATGCAATAAAAAAACCTTTGTATTATAACTCCAGGGGTTGCGTTACCAATGCCATGACACATTAGGTCAAAGAAACTAAAGCCTAAAGTGGCGGGAAATCCTTATGTATAAACTAAACCATCATATTCTCCTCCTACAATAGAACATAGAAGGTTCTAAGGAGACAAGTGAACTCAAGAGTAATTAGTTTAATGACCTCATTGCCTGAATAGACAATGCCCAGAAGACTTCATTGTAATCCACCAAGAGTAACAACAGGCAGATGGAAACTAGCGCAAAGCAAAATGATATCATCAGACACGTTCGTTAGAACGTACCTTTGCTTCCAGGGTGTCTTCACACGAGAGGCGAATGCTGCGCCATTTCCGCATCAGAATTTGGGGTGGAAAGTCCTCAGCAATTACAGTACAAGCCGCGTGGGTGGCTTTAAGAAAAAAAATCTAATCAACGCGCAGCGGAAGAATTCTGCACAGAATCGTTGCGGCATGTGAGTTACGGCTTTCACATGAGCGTTTTTCCCCCTACGTGTCGTGCGGGAGTACGCAGTGCATTGCTTCCTTGCTGCGTGGCAATAACCTCCATATACTATCTTAGTGCATATGGGCGTGTAATACGTGCCAAAGTAGTGCACGCTGTGATATATTTTTGGATGCTCATGTCGCACGTTGTTTGGGAGCGGCCTAATTGAGAGTAATGTAAAAAGTATGTTAACGCATATCCCACGCAAAACTTGCACAGGAAATACGCCGTAAACACACTTGTGTGAGGGAGACCTTTATCTTGTGGATTTCAACCTTTGAAATGCAGATGTTGAAATCTGCGACAAAGCTGCGCCAAAATACGTACTATTTAGGTGTATATTTGGCCCCTGAGATTTATTACACATTTGCTTCCGATTTTCCGCTGTGGAGTCAGCAGCCAATTTGCCCCATATAATATGCAATAAGTACCCTTATAAGATGATATTGAGACAAAAGAGAAGAGGATAACGTTGGGACTTGGAACTGCGCCCCTGAGCGGTCCACTAGAAAGGAGGGCCTATCACCTTGTCAACCAACCAGCGGCTCGGGAACAGCGTCAATTCCTTAAGATTTTTCAAGTTGCTCCATTTACGAGCAAGAAACTCCAAGAGGATTCAAGCACTGGAGGAGTTCACGATGTGGTCTGCTGCCGCATAGACAGAATACGGGCTACCGCGAGCTGCAATCTGATGGATGTGCGCGGTCACACTGATCACCGCCGTTTGTACAGCAAGCGAACGTAATACCGGGCTATTACAAACGATCTTCCCGATTTAAGGATCCCAATTTAAATGGAAGTCAGATACATAAGTTTGCTATCCACGGGGGAAGCAGGAGTTAGAAAAAAAAACCAAAAAAAAAACCTCCATTGCGCATGTGCAGGCCGGCGCTTCCACACACATACAGTGAAAAATATAGAAGACCCGGATGGGTAAGCAGACGACTCGGCCCCGGGCAGGGTCGGACTCTGCTGCGGGCTCCGATCCAGCCACGGACATGTGGTCTTACACATTCAATATACCACTAATATTTCTCTTTACACAAACCATTTCAACATATTTCCAAACTACAAAGCATTTCCCTCTACTGTCCTTCCCACTGCCAGGAGGGTCCCTCGTGTCCATCTCAGGACTAAGACTCAGCGACCAAATGTATTCACCACCAGGAGGCGAAATACAATAATTGGACTTAATGCTCGAATCTTGGTTCCGCGAGCCTGTGAGACGACCACGGCCGACGACAATGATTGACCGCTGGCACATAAGTCTCAGGAAATTACACAAAATGTATATCGGAAAACTGTCAATTTATTATGCAAAGTTTAACCCATTTCACATTGTTAAATGGGTTAGCGTCGCTGCTTCCCACGATTTTAAGTAGGAGTTTCTGTTAAAAATGTATCACATCGCACGAAAATCGCAAATTCATGCTACGCGATGCGATAAACAGGCAGGCTGCATAGGGAAACATGGGCTATCAAACATCGCAAATCGTGGCAGTATTGAGCACGGCGCAATTTTTTTTTTTTATATAGCAACATCACATCAGACAAAACATCACTAATGTGAAGGAACCAATTGGAGAGCATGGGCTTCACACACAAATGCGTTCGCATCACTACAAAATTGTGTGAAAGCGGCCCAAGGCCTTATGTCCACGGGCGGAACGGATTCCGCATGCAGGACCCTGTAGTGGAATCTGATCCTGCCCGCAGTCAAAGACGAGGACCCATTCGGGTCTTCATTTTCTTCCCTGCAAAAGAGCCAGCCGCCGCACATGCGCAGTGGAGTTTTGTTTTTAAGCTCCGGCTTTCCTGTAAAATCTGTGTCCAATACGCAATTCAATTGCAGATAGGCCACAGATCAGACGACTTCGGTTGACTTCAAAGGAAGCCGTCCGTGTGGCATCCACACCGAAATGGAGCATGCTACAAAAAGGTCCGCAAATCAAATCCACATGTTTTACTTCATTTGCGTACACCCATATACCCCTGGGGGCGGCTTGATTTGCGGATTTGCTTGTGGGCATTGGGCATAAAGACCTGTTTACACCAAACGATTTATCGTTCGTATCGCTTCGGCAATCTGTTTATACAGGCAGATACATCGTTGGCTCATTTGAGAGAAACAGTTCAGCCATTCCCATTCACTGCATAAGTGACTTAGAACAACGGAACGATCGGTATTTAAACCCAACGATTAATGAACGAGCCAGCCATGACTTTTATAGAATGAACGAAAATTGAACGATTTCTCATTCATTGCTCGATCGTTGGCTGCCTTTACAATGAACAGTCGTTTATTTTCGCTCGTTTGAATGATTGAACGATAACCGTTCTGTCTAAGAGAACCTTTAGGCCTCATGTCCACGGGGACAGATCCGCAGCGGGTCACCCGCACGCGTGATCCGCGCCCCATAGGGATGCATTGAACACCCGCAGGTAGTTAAATACCTGCGGATGTCATTTTCCCCTGAGGCGCGGATTGCGTGTGTGGGAAAACACCCGCAGTAGCTCTAATTTAGTGCGGGTCTCCCGCAGGCTTCTATTGAAGCCTATGGAAGCCGTCCGGATCCGCGCCACACCTACAGCTGAGTTCCTGCTCTCCGGCGCGGGAGAGCAGAAGTTCAGAAAAAAAAAAAGGGAGTGCATGGCGCATGCGCGCAGCACGTGCCGAGCACATCAGAAAGAAGATCTGGCCGCGACGGAGGGCAGATCCGCAGCGTCCGGACAGGTAAGTAATGCTTACTTTTTAGCCTCATGTGCGCGGGAATGGAGCGACCCGCTGCGGGATTCTGCACGAAGAATCCGCGGCGGGCCTGATGTTCCCCATGGACATGAGGCCTTATACATAGCGAGATGGACTTCCGTGTGAAAGATATGAGCGTCTTCTATTTGGTACTCTAATACTGGCCGATAATCCTCGCATCTCACAGCTGCCAATCTGCAGCCCCTCGGGCAGTTAGGCCATGTACAATTCTACAAAGCAGTTTCCCCAACCAGTGCCATGGTGTCTCTGTCAGCCTGGAAGGCGACCAGGACCTGCAGGCGTTGTACCGTTTCCAGCAAGTGACAAGATGATCTGGAAAAAAAGCTTTATTTGTGGCGCCTCGTCTCCGCAGCGATACAGAAGACGACCCAGGATGCCAGTTGTGTTCACAAACCCAGAAATAAATATGGATGCATGCGTCACTGCAGGGATAAAAACAAAATGAAAGGCTATAGAGATATAAAAAGTAGCAGAATGAACGGCGTGTAATACGGGTTTATTTATAACGCGTGCATAAGCCATCCAGATGCATTACTGGGTTTAACAATTACATCTCTGCAGAAGGATCATTATCTCTGAGTAATATTGATATCCGCGGAGCAGCTGCAGCAAGAAGCACATTTATGTACAGCCTTGTAGGAAACATACCCGCTATCGATTGTCCGCTGCGGGAAAAGTCACCTTGTATTACTGGAAATCACGTGGCGGCAAGCCGCTTTTTGCTCTTAAAGATGAAATATAAACATGGGGTCGAAACAAAATACTAAAATGTAATAAGATAGCAAAAAACTCCCCGAATCCATCCCTTCCATGAGACCATTTGTAAAGCTGCCTTATATAAGACCATCTACCATCTCTATGGGACATGGTCAATATCATGATCACAGTAATTCAATCTTTGGGTTGTTCTTTTTTGGCAAATATTAAAAAAGGTCCACATGTTTTCAATCCCTGTACCCCTCACCTGATCATCTGTCACACTCTGAATGTCTATGTACGCTCATTACCAAAAAAATTACTTAATCGTGCCCCTAGAAGGAGTTGGCGATTTGCTGCAAAACTCAGCATGCAGTTCCATCTCAGGCAGATCCAGTATGTAAATGATAAGAGTTGTGGTGTGATTAGATGAGCGGTCTTGTCACCTGAGGCCCAAAAAGTGGTTCCACTCTTGGTCTCTCAGAGGCTCCGCTTGTGTAGTGACCTCTTCTCCCGCTTGTGTAGAGCATGTTGACCAATAGACATGTCTGTTTGACGCAGAGAAGAGATTTCACCCCGTTACCGGAGTCTGAGATGGGCGCATTATTGGAATGAGAGAAACTGGATGGTTTTACTGACGAACTGCTGCCACCTGGGCCGTTCTGGACAGACGGTTAGGAGGTGTTGGGACTAGTGGATACGTGAGGGCACACAAGGCGACCAGGCTCAGGATGCCCTCCACAGACCACCAGTAGAGAGGATCGTCTGCCCTTCCGACAAGCAGCTTCAACTGTTTATTTGTCCACCACCAAGACCAGGGTAGCACCATCGTTACAAGCCCGTGTCTGTCGGAACCAGATTTATCACCAGTAGAACATGCATGGGACCATTTTGGATGCCAACTTCAACAACCTATTAGTTTGCATGATCTAGACGCTCAGTTACAGCAAATGTGGACCGATATGCCGCAGGATACCATACGGAATCTGTATGCCTCCATGTCAGCCTGTATCACATCTTGTATCCAAGCTAGAGGTGGTACAACTGGGCACTAGAGCCTCCATGCCCACCTGTATCACATCTTGTATCCAAGCTAGAGGCGGTACAACAGGGTACTAGAGCCTATTCAAGGGGTCAGTTCTACACAATAATTAACATCCTCTTACTCGGATATTGTAATCAACATGATCAACATGACTCAAAAAGTTTCCTTTTGAGTCTAACAACAGCTTCCAAGTGCTGGATATATTTTTCTTTTACTACAATGAATGTATATTGCAGTCACTTCCATGCAATGTAGCTTCATGTCTGATGCTTATCAGGCACCATCTTGATGTTAAGATTTGGCCCTGCTTTCTCTTCCACTATTCTGTGCTAAAAATTCCATGGTGTAGCAGCACATCACAAGACCAGCTAGAGTCAGTAGCATCTCTGCCTACTGGGAGGTCATTGCCATTACCTTCTGCATTCTATATTACCCTAAATAAACTGCAGGCCATGAGCATACAGTTAGGAGGATAAGCTGTGATCTCCTTCATTATAGCTGTTTGACAGTAGATTCTAATCATCAGCAGTAACTAAGAGAAGTTCCCCTCTAAAAAAACATATGCGATGGGGTCCATCGCACAGGAATTATGCTGACTGGAAAACTATTTTGGTGGTCAGAATTCAGATCATGTGACCTACCTGAAGAGAAGGAGGACTCCAGGAAGTTTCAGACAGATAGGAGTAACTAACCAACTGACACATATACTGGGGGCTTAAGTTATGTAATGAATGGAAAAAAAAAAAAAAAAGAATTTTCATCGAAATGGCCATTAAAAAATTCTATTCTTAGTTCTTTCATCCATATCCCTGGCAGGCCAGCATATAACACAGACATCTATTTTGTTTGATTGGATACACCAAATCAAGTAAAAGGTACAAATATTACATGAGCTACCATACAAGCAAGATATAGCTTCTGTCTGTATAGTCTGCCTCGTTATGAAGGCAAGTCTCTACTTTGGACAAACCCTATTTGTTAGAAGGGTCTCTTAATAAGCAGATGACAGAGTTCTGCAGCTGGGACCCCAAAGAATTAGCTGTTATCGCTGTGGAAACCTGGTAGTAAATAAGTGTTCAATTTCCCTACAGCACTCCCAAAGGGGACACGAAGAATTACACATTGCCAAGTCACATCAATGAGTTCTTTATGTGTAATGCAGGACAGATCCTCCAAAGCAAGAGAGGCTCTCTATAATAGCTTTTCACCCTGGCCAAGAGACTAGGATCCTGAATACGGGACACTGCGACCTATTAACTCAGAATTCCTTAATAAAAAGATATGGAAATGGCGTTTCTGAACTGGACAACCAGTTAAAAAAAAAAAAGAGAAAAAAAAAAAAACTACTGCAGGGAATTTGATAAAACGAGTAAAGCTAAGAAATATGTACGTAAAAAGGCTAATTATATAGATACTCTGTGCGCATGGAAGTACAAAGTCCCTAATGTAGGAGAATCAGGTCCTATTAGTTTCAGATGCATTTGGTTAAGCTGCTTTTAGACAGAACAATTAGCGTTAAAAAATTGTTCAAACGAGCGAAAGTGAAGGATAATCTTTGGGTTAAATATAAGCCAACGACTGGACGAATGATAATGGTTTATTTTTCGTTCGTTTCACGCAGGCATAAAAATCATCGTTGGCTCATTCTCTTATCATCGGGCTTAAGGCCCTTTTAGACAGCGATTTACGCTCAAAAATAAAAAAAAAAAAAAAAAAAAATCACTGAAAGCCGTCTTTTCAGCAATAATCGTGTGTAACTGCACTGACATCAGGAATCGCTGATCATTCTCTTTAAGCATGCTGAAAGATCAGCTATCAGTTATCAGGAATTCACAGCGGGATACAGCTGATACTATTGTTTCAGCTGTATCCTGCTCCCTGAAGATAGGCAGGGTATGAAGAACACCCTGGTCCAGCAGCATTTTTCATACCCCGCTCGCAACGCTCGGCTGTATAACAGCCGGGCGCTCTGAGCAGAGAGCAGCTGGATGCAGAAGAGGGGCCGCTTGTCTTCTGCTTCCCCCATTTGGAGCGCAAGGGGATCGCTCAACATTTGAGCGAACACCTTGCGCTGTAAAAAAGCACACAATGATTATCGTTAAAAAAAACCGCTCAAAAGATGTTTTGGCCGATAATAGTGTGTAAACCAGGTTTTAAAGAGTGCCCTTCAGTCCCCCTCGTTCACTTATACAACAAATGTGAAAGACTTAAAGGGGTTGTCTCGCGCCAAAACGTTTTTTTTTTTGCATAGGCCCCCCGTTCGGCGCAGGACAAACCCAAGGGATGTGTTAAAAAAAAAAAAAAAAAAAAAAAAAAATATTATATATATATATAACTTACCCGAATCCCCGCTCTGCGACTTTTTTTTCTTCCTACTTCTTCCTTCTCCAAGATGGCCGCCGGGATCTTCACCCACGATGCACCGCGGGTCTTCTCCCATGGTGCACCGTGGGCTCTGTGCGGTCCATTGCTGATTCCAGCCTCCTGATTGGCTGGAATCGGCACAGGTGACGGGGCGGAGCTACGCGATGATGCATAGAAGGGGCGGAGCCAGAATGCCACTCGTGCCCGGACCGACCAGAAGGGAGAAGACCCTTCTGCGCAAGCGCGTCTAAAAACGCCAAAAGACATCAGAACTAGACGGATCCATGGTGATGGGGACGCTAGCAACGGAGCAGGTAAGTGAATAACTTCTGTATGGCTCTTATTTAATGCACGATGTATATTACAAAGTGCATTAATATGGCCATACAGAAGTGTATACCCCCACTTGCTGCCGCGAGACAACCCCTTTAACGATTCTGAAAGATTTCTTATTTCAACGAGCGGACGATGTATCTGCCTGTATAAACTAGCTACATGAGAGCCAGCGGTGCCGTCACAAGAATCGGCTGGTCTAAAAAAGGACCCTTAGCCATGTTGTCTAGTACATAGTAGATATTAGTTCAAAGGACCATGATACTCTTCTTGACCTGATGTTAATTAACTCAATTACCTACCATGTAGAGGAGCATCCTCATCTCTATAGTTAAGTTGCTATAATCACTTTTCGGGCATGCAGCCTAAAAGCAATTATCTGTAACCAGCTTGCCATTTACCACCCAATGCCCTACTAGATAAGTATCTAAGCACATACTAGAGAAGTTCTAAAAGGTTATTAGTAGGATCTTTAGACACATAGACATTATAATTTTCAATTAAAGAAAGTTTAAAGATTACACAGTAAGCTTATCTATTGATAACAGTTGATCTTCTTAAAAAGGGTTTTCCAGTTGTAAACTACAGATATCGTCAGGATAGGTCATTAAATTATATATCGTCAGCTGCCCAGGACCCCTACTGATGATCTGTTTGCTGGGCCATTGCACTCATGCACTGAGCTGGATTTCTGCAGGAAGCAGACAGCTCTGTTCCCACTGCAGTGGCCAAGCTTGGTATTGCAGGGATTGATGTCAATGGGAACTTGGCCTGCAATACCAAGCCTGGCCACTGCAGTGGAAAAGGAGCTGTTGCTTCCTGCAAAAATCAATTCAGCGCACAAGTGCTGGCCCAGAGAACAGCTGATTGGCAGGCGTCTACTATTGATGACCTAAACTGGGGATAGGTTAACAATAGAGATGAGCGAGCACGCTCGGTAAGGTCAGTTACTCGAGCGAGCATCGCTCTTCGAGTAACTGCCTTCTCGCCTAAGCATGCTCAGGGGGGCAGTGGGGGAGAGAGAGATCTCTTACAGAGCTGAGTGCACTTCCCATACTAATTTATATATATATATATATATATATATATATATATATATATATATATATATATATATATATACACACATATACATATATATATATATATACATACACATATACACACACACACACACACACACACACACACACACACACACACACACACTGCACCGCACCACTTGATAGGGTATGGGATTCACGTGGAATAAGTCATAAAAGCCCTCTGTATGTCTCTATATGGAATAGTAAGCATACCCAAGTATAATAGGTCACCATAGACTTCTCTAAAGGTACTTTTAGCTCAGAAGAACAAGTGGAACAGGTCACATATCAGAATACAAACTTTATTTGTAGGTATATGACACAAGGACATCATAGGAGAGCGGGAACGCACTTAGGATGCCATTCTTGTACCAAAACAGAGCAGCCAATTCTGGCGCAAACAACTCGCCTAATACATGCATTACATGGACAGCCATTCAGAGGAAAGGAGTAGCTGTCCGTGGCCTCCCTTGGCAAGAACAGCTGATCGCCCCCACTTACAAATAATGTTATGGTATTTCTAACTAGTCACAAGCATGATCCCATGGCAATGGCCAATTAAGGCCGAGTGTCCACGAGTTATTTTTCATAGCGTGATCCGCAGTGATAAATCGCACGCGGAGCACGCAAGACACGCTATCCACACGAGTGGAAAATCGTACGGGTCTAAAAAAATGAAAAAAAAAAACAAAACGTAGCATGCAACGATGAACCCATCATTAAAATAGGTTAATCACGGAAAATCACGGTGATATTAGTGCTCTCCCGCGGCACAACAACACTCACGATATTCCGTCCCGCCTGTGGACTCTCAGCCTAAGGCTTCTTTCACATGAGCATATCGGCAGGCCGTTTTCACGGCTGGCCGATATACGCTACGTTGGGGGGAGAAATGCGCCGAGCTCACCAGGCCATTGCCCATTTCCCCTCCCTCCCCATCGCAGGCTCACCTCTCGTTCCTCCTCTCTTGTTCGGTGCAATGGGAGGGGGAGGGGCGGAGCTAAGTGTCAGTCCACCCCGCCTCCTCCCATTGAGGGCTATGGACAAAGGGCGAGGAGAGGGTGGGCACTTAGCTCCGTCCACCTTACCCCGTCAATAGCCATCAATGGGAGGAGGCGGCACGGACCGGTGCTTAGCTCCACCCCCACCCCTCCCATTGCACAAAACTAGCAAGGAAGAACGAGAGGTGAGCCTGCACGGGAACTATCTTTTGGGACAGACGTAAAAATGCCCGGCGCTTTATTGGCTTGGCCGGGCATTTTTACGTCTCAGAAATACACCCATGTGATCTGATGCATTGGAATCCAAGGCATCAGATAACGTATATCACACGGCCCGCTGATCTGTGCTCTTGTGAAAGAAGCCTCAGTTAAATATATGCCAATAGATTGTATTCACTGCGTATTGCGGGCACAAGTACGCCCATGTGACACAGGCCTTAGGATAGATTTACAGAAGCAGGTGGGCTATTGGGCCGAGAAATCTAGACAGATGTCGCACTCCTAACACATTTTTCTGCGATTGCGATGAGTTTTGCGAGGAAAGTGCACCACGGTACACGCCATATTGTTTCAATACCGATAATGGAATCAAACACATTGTACTCGCTTGCAAATTGCATTGCTTGCGAGTGCAATGCAGTTTTTCATGCACCCATAGGAAATCATGAACAATTTTTTTAATTAAAATAAATTTTAAAAAACCTTGTTATTTGTATAGCGCCAACTTATTCCACAGCACTTTCAGGTAATTTATTACTGCCCACCAAGTTTGGTACTCCTACGGACCTCGAAAGGACGAGTCAACCCTGAGCTGGCTACCTGAATTTGTGCTGCATTAGCGCTCTGCGCCATGTGAGGTTGCCCAAAAATTGAGATTGAAAAGTAGCAGCATTTTAAATCGCTGCAATTGAAAAATCGTTCATGTAAATTAACCCTTTGGAAATAGGTTATTTTTTTATGCGATTTCCTTTTTTCTTGCTGTGCACATGAGAATCTTCCATGTGAATAAGACCATAGGCTGCCATGGCTTAAAAAAACAAAAAAGAAAAAAAAAAACACAACCAAAATGAAAATACAGGACCCACCAGATCAGCACATGTTGGAGCACAACAGACCCATTGGTTATAATGGTGTTGTCTTCAGTCCAACCGGCATTTTACTGGATGAAGTAGCACAGCATGCTACGCTCTTCAGTCCACGATGTTCTGCCGCATCTGCTCTGGAGCCTCAGAAAGGATCCTCTGACAATGTGAATCAGCCCCAGCCAGATAACCCCTTTAAACTTCATTTTCTCCTCTTGAGAATGCTGGTGGGTTTGTACATGCAGGAGAGCTTGTATCTCCAATCACTGCCAAAAATGGGCTTCAATGTGGAAATGTCTGCTAATTTTAGGTGCCAGGTTATCAGTCAGTGAATAGCAAATGACCAGTTCATCTCATCAGAACACAATGTATTTAATCCAGTGCAAAGCAGAATTTAGGAGGACTTTTCCTGGCAAGGTACTTCGGAATTTGTCCTCTGTGACATGTACCTTTCCATAGTCGGCTTAGCAGGCGGTACAGCGTGCCTTTCAATTGAGAACGACGCAGAACGCTACGGTGTAGTCACAGGTGGCAGATTTGCTCCATGCGTCTTATTCTGCACCAAGCCCAATGTCTCCTGCAAACACCATTCAGAGGAACGAAACGAAGGTCAGAAACAAATCAGCGTGTGAATACAATGTATCTTTCATTTACACGTGTTTGGGATGAGATGAGGGCGCATTTACGCAAACATTTTTCCTGCACGACTTCTATGCGTTGCGAGATGCGAAGAAATCGTACGGGAGAAGAACCCACTGTTATTAATGGTGTATTTACATGTACGAAACATTGCAGCATGTCCTACTTTTGGGCAATTCCGTTGAACAACCACCCCAGTGGGACCAAAAAAAAAGTGAAAAGTCCCATCATGCTTGCATGTTCCTGCCAGTGCGATGCATTTTAACTCCGAATAGGGAATATTAGGTGATTTTCACTCATGTAAAAGTTGTGTGTTTCCAAGTGCGTTCTTGTACTCGCCCGTGTAAAAGCCCCCTTCCACTCCAGATGACAAATGAGTCACGTTTTCCCACACATTCCCGTCCCTGCTGTTGAAACCATGTCGATTAAAAGGTTTTTATTCTTAGATTTAAGCTTCCTGATACACAACAAGGAATCCGGTTGATGCGATGGCTTCACGGGTTTTGGCAGCTAAAACATCATATGGTGACTTGCAAGGGCAAAAGGACCACTTTAAAGCGGACCCCTCGCATACCAGCGATCTAAATAGCCACATAAGAGAACTTTCTCATGTATGTTTTCCTTTTTCTGTGGTTTAACCAATTTGACATATTACCGCAGGATAGAGAATGCTGCCTTCCAATAGGTGGCGCTGCAAAGGTATGGTTCCATCTCCCTTATTTGCATATTACCCAGAGGAGCATGTGTGGCCTCTCACTAAGGAGAAAAGATAGCGTTCCTGAACCCAGGTCTTACAATGTGGTTATGCAGCATGCTGCAACTTTCTGAAGCCCTCACAGATTATTTTCCTGAAGTCCTTGAGATAAAATGCAAATGAAAGGAAACCAAAGTGTGTATGTGTGTGTGTATATAGAACGTGTTTTGGCCCAATGCATTTTCATACTACTGTTAATGCAAAATGTATCAAGATAAAACATCTAACAATACTGTAATTGTAATTACAAGTCAAACAACAGCTGTGACTTCACCTGGCGCAGAGGACATTCCTGCCCTGCATGGGAACGCTGCTTTGCAGAACAGCTTTCTAAAGGTCCCATGAAGGTTAACGGCCGCCATCTAGCCGAGCCGCATCCCATGAAGCCTGCTGACCGCCATTAGTTACAGCAAACCAGCAGCAGCTGAAGAAACATCCCAGGAAACGCTTGGTATTTACACTACTGCGTCCCTGACCCCCGCATGTCCCCCACCTGGTAATTCTTGCATTGAAGTAAATCATTGAACCGTACCGCCAAGCGAACGCCATCCTTTCCATGAGATGTGTGACACGAACATAGACCCAAAGACGGCCATAAACCACTAATTTTTCCAACTGGCCGACGAATTGAAAACATTACGTTGGACACTACACAAGTGACACCAGCTCATACCACACTGACATAGCGTAAGCCCAGGCACAACGACTGGACGGCGGTAATTACACCGCTACGGCTAGCTTCACCACGACCAGACTGGAATAAAGAGATTGACAAATCCGATGCAGAAACAAACCAAAATACCTCTGCACTGTTAATAGTTATTGCATATTTCTCAAGGTTCTCTTTAAAAAAATTATCAAAAATATCCTTCACACCAGCATTAGCCCCTGTTCAGGGACTCCTGGTTATGGAGCAGAGAGAATGAATTAAAACAATCACTTTTTTCCCCCCCACTGATTTCAATGTTTTTTTTTGTTTTTTTTAATGGAGAACAAAAAGAAAACTCTCCGATTGCTTCAGCCCTATTTTTTTTTTGTTTAATTGGAACTATGTAGAAAAAGAACAGATCTGTTTAATTCCATCTCTCTGCTCCAAAAGCATGGCTGGATCCTTACCGACTGTAAATGCTCCCCAATCAGCGCTTCACATGAAGCACTGAGCGAGAAGCCCGCTTGTCTAAACAGTCTGCACGAGCGCCACGGTGACGCCAGCACTCGTGGAGTCGTTTACCTGACTATCATCCCATCTACATGGGACATAAGAGAGCTCTGCTCCCGCGTGGAATCTTATCTACTCCAAGATAGGACCTCTGTGATTCCAAACTGCAACAATGTCTAGGACTAATTTTCCTGAATTCTAGACCACTAGGGGGCGGTATTGTAGGCAGACAAATGCACCGTCTACATAGCTAGCAGAAGTGCGCTAACAAGTAGCAGCAGGAGTCTATTCATGAATGCAGGTTGGAGGAGTAATTAAAAAAATTTTTAAAAGAAGACGAATCCGCTTTTGCATACACAATCCCACGCAAATTTGGGTCCCGAAATACATCCATGCAGTAACAGAAATCTCAGCTCAAGAAGCAAATTCCGGCTAGCTCACATTTTAGCATTCAATGGAAGCGGTCATCAGGTGCTGCGCTGTTTATGGGAAGCACAAACCCAGAACAGGTGCGCCCATCGCCCCCTGCAGGTTGTATTCTGTAGCGTTGCAGAGTTGGACTGAGAACTGAGCTCTGAGTCATCCAGGCAAGCCAATCTCTCCCCGCCAGCCTCACGCAGTAACAGCTTTCTCGCCTTGTGTGTATAGGGAGAGAGCGGTTACTCCAGATGCTGCAATCAGGGAAGAGGCCAGCCGGCCCACCTCCGTGACTCGGAGAGCAGATCAAGTCAATCTTTAAAGTGTGTTCATTCTGAAACACTGCAGAATAAAACATACAGGGGGCGCTGCTCATAACTGTCCCATGTTTGTGCTGCCAGCGGTTCTGGCAGTATGAGCCTGATGACAGAACCTCTTTAAAAAAAAAGGTTACACTAAGGCTAACTTTCAACGAACTAGAGCGATATCGGGCACTGAATCAAACGAATGGGGTTCATATTCCAGCAACGCAAGAATTTCGCCCCAATTAACCCTTTCCAATCCAATTTGTATCCTGGTTTTAACTAGGGGGCTTACTCTGCCATTTTACAATGGCGCTATCTGCTGGCTAAAGCCAGTACTGCATGAGGTGACACGTTGGATAGGCTCCGACGGCAGAGCGGCTGGCAATATACAGTAAGAGAACCCCGACAAACGTCTTCTAACATCAGAGCTGTACAGCCTTAAATCATAATGCCTTCACACGTCAGACAGTGGATGGGAAAGGGTTAAAAAGACTGAATGCACAACTCAGTGTTAGGGCAGGCTCATAAGCCGTATTGAGTCCATGAACATACATGGATTTTCCCTAATCCATTCACACTTGCATACATACATACACTGTTTAATATGGACGTAAAAAATATAGCATGTTCTATTTTACCGCTTATTATGCGCAAACAAGCCCTATTGTTCTCGACAGACGCGTAATAAATGCTGTACATACACAGTTACATAGTGTATGTGTGCCATTTAGACGCAACATTGCTGAGCGACAGACCGGAAATTTAATTTAAAAAAATGAAACTAGGAAGACCATGTATGAGATACGCTGTCATGCGCAGTGCAAAATCGCTACCATATGCCTGTTCACACAAAGGTAAAACGCTACATAATACATAGTGTTTTACCAAACGCTCATGTAAGCACAGCCTTAAAAAGGGCCATGAGAAACTAAATCGGAGCCACTAGGGGTCTCCCTCCCAGCACCTTATGATCAACTGGCTGTTAGGCATTTGGATTCTCTAGTAACAGGGACCTGGGGACACCAACAGTTACTACACACAGAGGGGCGGGCATTCAGATGCTGCCTTGCAGCTGATTGGAGCAGGGCTATGCAGGGCAGTATAGGAAGTGTGAGAGAGGAAGTTCCGGAAAGTACAGTACTGGCAGAGGGGCTGGCTGAGCACAACCCACCACCACCTGTAAGTGGATTGCAAACAGCAGAAAACTGAACTCAAAAAAAGGTCAAACTGGGTGCAGATAGCAATAAGTCAGTGGCCAATGAGGACCTGGTTTTGAAAATATTTTGAGAACTAAAGTATGCTTTAAATTTCTCAACAAAAACAGGAACAGATTCCATTAGAGGAAAGTCGAAAACCTATCCGCAAGAATGGGATCAGCTCCATTAATGACCCCTCATGTTAAAGGGGTTGTCCCGAGGCAGCAAGTGGGTCTGTACACTTCTGCATGGCCATAATAATGCACTTTGTAATGTACATCGTGCATTAATTATGAGCCATGCAGAAGTTATAAAAAGTTTTATACTTACCTGTTCCGTTGCTGGCGTCCTCGTCTCCATGGTGCCGACTAATTTTCGCCCTCCGATGGCCAAATTAGCCGCGCTTGCGCAGTCCGGGTCTTCTGCAGTCTTCTATGGGGCTCCGTGTAGCTCCGCCCCGTCACGTGCCGATTCCAGCCAATCAGGAGGCTGGAATCGGCAGTGGACCGCACAGAAGAGCTGCGGTCCACGGAGGAAGAGGCCATCTTCAGCGGTGAGTAGAGAAGTCACCGGAGCGCGGGGATTCAGGTAAGCGCTCCGGTGAGCTTTCTTTACCTCCCTGCATCGGGGTTGTCTCGCGCCGAACGGGGGGGGGGTTGAAAAAAAAAAAAACCCGTTTCGGCGCGGGACAACCCCTTTAATCATAAGGCTACTAGAAGTGAATGTTAACTAGATGCAGCTATGTGTGTCTTTTACATTACCACTCGGCAGGGATGTGTAGGAAATTACTCATGCCGTTACGTCATATTTTCTGGTGCGGCTCTTTGGAAAGCCTCCAGTCCTCTGCAGTGTGAGCAGCCCAAGTCCTAGGGGACCGAGCCGCACCTCACAGCAACAAGCCAGGGACTAGGACAAGAACAGCCTCCATATCTGCACTCCACTACTAAACAGTTCAAGCGTTAGTCCAGCTTTTAAGTACGATCTAGAAAAGAATACCATTCTCAGAACATACATTTAAGAACCCACTCCCACACCTTTCTTATATCAGCGTAGTAGCCAACTTGTCTTTGAAGACTTTATACATTACAACCTCCAGCAGTGTCTCATCCTGTCTGTCAGGAGCCACGGTTATGGTCCTTCTACAAGGGACGATTAGGAGGACCGAATATTACTCAGGACACTCGTTCAACAACTGCGACATTTAAAAAGGATCAACAATTGGCTGACGAATTAGCAAAAGTTCGTTCATTAGTTCATTGGCTCATTTATGTGATAAGAATGGTTGATGGCCAGCGGTACAGCTCCCCCTGTGAAGAGGGAGATGTACCGCCGGCCTACAGCAATGAACGACTAGGGATTAAGCTGATACTCGCCCAAGTAAAAAGAAAATGGTTCAAGCGCTCATCAATATGCAAACTGATCTATATAAGGACAGTTAGGCCTTATTCAAGCGACAGATTTTGTTTAACATGAAGCACCAAATCATAAAATCTACCTCCCACTGACCTAAATGAGAATTAAGTGCTACCGTTTATACAATGTGGACTTGGAGGGGATCGGGGGTGCAAGTTACTTAACATGTTACACGGATTCCACACCCAATTTTCAGTGGTTGAAAAGCCATGTAAACCACATGTAAAATTTGAAACGCATTTTAAAAACCCTCCGAATGTGGATTCCGCTAACGACAACCGGCCCAACATACATGCAATACCACATAACAGGACCAATTATATAATACGTATACAAACACTAAAAAGGCACATTGTATACCAGACTGACCTATATGGTATTTCTATATATGGAGCACCTAGAAAAACAAAGCCAATTAAAGGGGTTGTCCCGCGGCAGCAAGTGGGTCTATACACTTCTGTATGGCCATAATAATGCACTTTGTAATATACATTGTGCATTAATTATGAGCCATACAGAAGTTATAAAAAGTTTTTTACTTACCTGCTCCGTTGCTAGCGTCCTCGTCTCCATGGTGCCGACTAATTTTCGCCCTCCGATGGCCAAATTAGCCGCGCTTGCGCAGTCCGGGTCTTCTGCTTTCTTCTATGGAGCCTTTCGTGCAGGATGCCGGCTCCATGTAGCTCCGCCCCGTCACGTGCCGATTCCAGCCAATCAGGAGGCTGGAATCGGCAATGGACCGCACAGAAGAGCTGCGGTCCACGGAGACAGAGGATCCCGGCGGCCATCTTCAGCGGTAAGTATTGAAGTCACCGGAGCGCGGGGATTAAGGTAAGCGCTCCGGTAAGCTTTCTTTACCTCCCTGCATCGGGGTTGTCTCGCGCCGACCGGGGGGGGGGGGGGGGGGGTTGAAAAAAAAAACCACACGTTTCGGCGCGGGACAACCCCTTTAATTATCCATTATTTGCTATGGCAGCAAAAAAAAAATTTCCATGGCTAACTAGTCGATAAACAATATTTTGGCCTGATATTTTGACCATCGCAAAATTGAACAAGGATCACTCGCCAAAAAAGCATACAGTCCCTTGTACCCCTCAGCAACTATTTTGAGCGACTATTCTGAGGATAGTTGTCCCATGTAAAAGCCCCCTTTCACAATATACCTCGGCCCTCCCACCCTGAGATACATTTTTTTTTTTTTTTTAAAGGGGGAAATAATCTGCACTGCCCTTGTTTTTATGGGTCACTACTGCAGAAATTAAGGCTAGCTGTTCACATTACAAGGCCATCCCTCACTTACGTATGGGATCAAGATTTAGCAGGTATCGTACTGTTAATGGCTATAGATCTTAACAGTGGAATCTATATTGAAATTTCACAGTTTGTCATTTTGATACGAAGAAGAGTGCAGCATGCAACACAGCTCCTTCTCTCAAATCTGCTACAATTTGCAATGCTTCTGATGCCAGAGCACATATAGCCTAAGGACATAGTCAGACGGCATTATGCAAGTTTTACCTGAGAAACTCGGGTGCAACTCATATCCGTAAGCACACGGGCACAAGTGCTATCCAATATACTGCGAGTACCATTTTCATCCGTTAAAAAACAGACAAAAACGGGAAATGAAGATCCATATGAAAAAAGTATATATCGGCCATTTAAATAGCTGCATAGACTATTACAGGGCCATGTGCTGTCCTTGGAATACACGGGCAGCTCAGCGCCATATGAACGGACCCTAAGGGTGTATTGATAGGCGGCATATTTGTTGCAGTTTTTGAGTCGCAGTTCCATTCATCTGAATGATACGATTTCAGGGACATGCACATGGATTTCTTCAAGCCCCTTTCAGATGAATGAAACAGGAGCTGGAGTTTCTGACATCTCTGCTGTGTCTGAATATACAGTACTGAAAAGAATCCTTATTTTCATGAAATGCGCTTTACAATCTGCAGCTGCGGGATCGGTTCATGCTTTCAGCATTTGTGTCTTGGCCTGCAATACCTTACCTTAGAGACACGCACACGCTGGAGAACCAACACTGTAACTTGGCGTATAGCGTGTCCTGTATCTGTACCCCATGTTGTTTAGCGCTATGGGGCCAGAGGAAGAGTCGGATCTAATTGCATATTAGTGTGCAGAGCGGAAATGCAGGCTGCTGACATAAAGCAGCCGGCGCTCGGAGTGGGTGTGAGAGTGGGCACAGGGAGAGGAATGCATCAGGGGGAGCAGCACAGATCTTCTCCTTAATCTAAGGCACTCGGCCTGCTTCACATCACTGACATGTATACATCCATAGGAAGTCACCAGTAAATGCCAGTTTCTTAATGGGGCTGTCTCATGAAGCCAAGTGCTGCCAACATGCCCTATTAGGGTATATGGATATCATCGAGGGGCTCCGCATCCCCTTTGGCTTTGTCGCTGCAGGTGACGGGTCTGATCAGAGGCTCCTCTATAGGGGGCGGTAGATTTAAATATGTCAGCTGGGTGATTACCATGCTGGCTTTAATTTAAACACAATAAGGCCCAATGTCCATGGGCGGATTTGAAATGCAGAATCCACAATTCAAGTCACCGATAGGGAAGCATGGGTGTCTGCACTGTAACCGATTTGTTTTGCAGACTTTTTAGTCTGCGGAAATCTCACAGGAGTTCCGTGTGGTCCCGCTGCCGTCATTCTGCGGGATTACCGCCCTGTGTGACCACAGTCTAAGGCCTGATGTCCACGAGTGGGTCGGATTCTGCGTGCAGGAGCCCGCACCGGAGTCCCACCCTGCTTGTGGCCGAGGACACTGCGTGTGTGGGCATGTAGTGGCGCCTGCGCGGACCTCTCTTCTGCCGGTACATCTGTACTGTGGATTGTCCATACGGCTCGCTGTTGAAATCCCACGGTAATCTCGCAGAATGACGGCAGCGGGACCACACGGAACTTCTGCGAGATTTCCGCAGAAGAAAGGTAGCTTAAAACCTGTATTCCGCTATGGCCATGTCGTCCTGTAAAGACAGAGCCCGCAGCGGAAACGGCAATACAATTGACATGCCGCGGCTTTGAATTCCATGTGGCATGTCCGTTTCATCACAGGACTGACATACGGACTGACTACTATATTTTATTATACCAATGTAGTGGCTTTTTAACTGTAATATCACCAGATTGTATGAACCTGTCACATGGACGCTGCATACTATGTTTTTTAAACATTTTTAGCAAATCTTGAGTTCTCATAAAATTCTATTTCTTATGCTCCCGTGTCTCGTGTGTTGACTTAGTGGTTTGGTGTGACTTCAATTTAAATAGATTGTCTTCAATGTGACTTCTCCATTTAAAATGTCTATTTGTAGTTTCCATCAGTGACAATCCAGCGATTACCTCACTTATAACCCACAGCTGTTCTATAAAACAAATGGAAGTGGGACATAAACTGACACTAGGAATCCGGGAAAGGGGATTATAACTCCAGAAATATTTTATATCATTAGGCTAGTTTCATACAGGCAAGGGCGATATTAGGCAGTGCATCATGGCCACAATCGCCCTCGCCATTCACGGGGATGCAGGGATCCTGCAGCGTGGCTGTCACACAGCGGCAGAGAATCGCAGAGTTCTCCGATTGTTTTTAACGGGGCCGGCGGCCTCATTGGGGCTGCTAGTTGCGATCTGGATAGAACATGCTGTGATTTGTTTCCCGCAGTGTGGTGCGCCCCTTCAAAAGAATGGGGTTCATATTTGTGTCTCGCAACGCACAAATCTCGCATGATTTTCTTGGCCATGTGAAAACGGCCTTAGGCCTCATGTCCACGGGGAAAATCAGGCCCGCCGTGGATTCTTCATGCAGAATCCCGCAGCGGGTCCCTCCTTTCCCGTGGACATGAGGCCTAAAAAGAAGAATTACTTACCTGTCCAGACACTGCAGATCTGCCCTCCGTCGCGGCCGGATGTGCTCGGCACGCCAGCAGCGTACTGCGCGCATGCACAGTGCACCCTTTTTTTTTTTTTTAAAACTCCTGCTCTCCCGCGCCGGAGAGCAAGAATTCAGCTGCGGATGTGCCGCGGATCCAGACGCTTTCCATAGGCTTCAATAGAAGCGTGCGGGAGCCGTCCCTGCAGGAGACTCGCACTAAAATGGAGCATGCCGCGGGTGTTTTCCCGCACACGCAATCCGCGCCTCAAGGGAAAATGACATCCGAAGGTAAATACCTGCGGCTGTCCAATGCATCCCTATGGGGCGCGGATCACGGGTGACCCGCTGCGGATCTGTCCCCGTGGATATGAGGCCTTAATGTGCCACTGTCACCACCCTCCAGCATGGGGTGTTATGGACCCTGACGGCTCTTTGACGGAAAACCCTACACCACACAGCAGGAGAGTCAGCACCGCAACCCGCAAAGTTCATGTTTTTCAATGTCCGCATATTACCGCGCATTATCCGTGTGGGCAGCGATCACGGAATCCGCAATTCAAATCTGTTTGTGCGGGAGCGGCCTTACAGTATGAAGTGCACGGACAGCACATTTCTTGATGGAAACCAGTGTCTTCAAGGCCACCAGATCAATTCAAATAAATTTTAAAAAATCTGCCCTATTTCTTGCGGTATTTTGTGCCCGATCAGCAATGAAGGTTTTAACGTAGATGTGAATCGGCCCTCACTTTGTTCTATCTGTATTGGAAAACTAGCAGTCACGCATTATATGTCAAATAGAGGTTATCCCCCAATTATCTTCCAATAAGCAGTATATCTAATTATACAGAAAAAAAAGAATTACATTTTCCATCAAAGTTTTTCATGAAGACTTAAAACGTCAAAATGTCATTTTGGCCAGTGGTCCTCCAGAAGCAGAGACCTACACCCACTGCTTGGACACAGTGACAGAATCGCTCATCTGAGCACTGAGCTTCAAGGACTGACTGACTTTCCTCCGAGACAATGAGAACGGTAGGGTTGTATCGCTCAGACTTCTGTGGCAGCGCTTCATGCAGAAGTGGATCCAGCAGGAAGGAGGCGTATAAGAGCTTATTCACGGCGGTGTTTTGGAAGGAGGAAAATGGAATCCCCTGACTTAACACATCAGTCTTAAGACTCCTTTGGATTCCATCGTAACAATCCCCACTGATCATCACAGGGTCTATCCAGTTTCCGTTAAGCTGTATGTTATTTGCCCAATGAACTAGTGCTGCATGCAGCGTTTTTTCCACTTGGCTATTAATGGAAATCTATTAATGGAAATCTGTGACGGAGGGTATAAAGAGAACCTGTGACGCAGACGTGTAAAAGACCCTTATATTACCCATATATCTTATTTTATTCACTTCTGGCTACGTCTCGAAAACCTGCATCAATAACTGTGTCTGAAACACCCATATCCCAATCCCTCTAAGGTCTAGGGCTCGCACCCCACCTCTCCCAAGTTCAGCATGACAAATCCTACATAGAACTCCGCTTAACGCTTCCCATTGTCCCAGCATGTCATGGACGTCTCTGCAAATAGACCAGAACATCTGAAATGATAGTGTCCCTTCTGTCTCTAAGAAAGGTCGCCAATAACCCCGTGCACCTGCAACGGAGGCCATATTGGTTACCCAGCCTCCCTAGAAATAAATAAACAAGTTACAGTTTTTTTAGGACTTTACTATTGATTTATCGTCAAGACAGATCATCAGTAGTTGATCGTTGTGGTCCACACATCACGATCAGCCAATACCGTACAGCTGCCTGCGGGGACGGAGCCAGAAGCTGCCAGCTCTGTCAGCACTCCTGCGCCCCGGCTGATAACTGCAGGCATAGCTCCCATCAACTATTGATGGCCTATCCTGAAGATGGGTCATCAAAAGTAAAATCCCAAAAAGCCAAGCACCTCAATAATGAGCTTACTGTTGTGTGAAGCCAGGGGCCACTTTATGGACGATCAGCAAATACTTTATTTATCTACAGATTTCTGCCGTAGGAGAACACTTTTGTCACTGCGATTTTCCGGGAAGAACCTATCATTATGATAGGTTCTTCGCAGAATCCCGCAATTTTTATATGCGAGCGGAAAATCGCCACGATTTTCCACTCGTGTACATCGGGCTGCGCTTTCCATAGTTATCCTATGGAAAGCGTTCATTGCGTTACCCGCAATCGGATCATCGCCTGGGGTAACACAGTGAAATATCGCCCGTGGACAGGAGGCCTAAGTGGACTTTTAAAACATTTCAAGCCTCACACAAATTTGTTGTCCTCACCAAAGTCAATCAATACTCAGAGCTAAATCTCCGATGTCAGTGTAACACATCCAATGCCGCCGACAGCTGCCCTTCACATAGGAGGAGACATTCTTATGTAAATGATGGCTATGACAAGCATTCTGCACGGGTGTCCTGCTTCATATGTCCTTCCAGTCAGATAAAGTATTGTTAGACAATTCATTACGGCATCTGTAAAATGACCACAAAACTAATTATGAGAAAGAAGCCAACGTAACGGTAAACATTTCGCCGCAGATACGGCTCAACATACCGGAAGCAGCAGCGCTCTGTCTTCCGTCTAAAAGCCGGGCAGCTGAGCGGAAGCTGAATGGACCCCATTATAGTCAATGCGGTGCGTTCGGCACCGTTTGGTTCCGTTCCTGAGACTGAGCCGTTCTGCTGCAGGCTTTCCCCTTTTTTGCTGCCCGAACGCGGAACCCGCGAGGCAGATGTGAAACCACCCCTTACCCAGGTCATATTTAAAAATAATGAATACAGTTCATTAAATAATTATAAATCCCAATTACCAATAGATTATGCACCATAGCTTTAAATCCACCTGCTTAATCTTGTGTAGGCCCCCAACCTACCTCCAAAACAGCTCTAATCCATCAAGGTTAAGGAGTCCATAAGACATCTGAAAGTGTCCAATGCTAACGTTTCTATCAACGTTTCCACAGCATCCCTTCTTCGGGATCAGACCAGGCGGTCTAGCCTTCAACCAACCATCTAGGCATCGCAAACTGGCTCATGCAAGTCGCTCAGATCCTTACATTTGCCCCCCCAACCCAAACCCACTTAATAAGCTTTTATAGCGTCCTACTACAGCTCTATATAAAAACTTAAGCATCTGGGGGTCCCAAAAAGTGCATGATTAATTTATTACTGCCCTCTACAACTAGGAGTCAGGGAGAACTTTAAAGGGTTAGTCCGGGGCTATTACTATTGATGACCTAGCCTCGGGAATGGACATAAATAGTTGATCTATGGGGGTCTGCCACTCAGGATTCCTGACGTTCAGCCGATTTCAGGACAGCCCCTTGGCATACGGACATTTAAGAAGTTGTGCCCAAAATTCTAGGGTGCAGCTCAGATCGGACAGCACATAGACATATTGTCCATGTGCGGGACACCACACATCAATATGTGCAATTCTCATCCGATAATTGGACAAAAATAGAGAATGTAAGATTATTATTATTATTTTATTTTTTTTTAATAAACACGGACTATTTATTCAAGTAAAAGAAAATCCCATACGAATCCAGCCTTTCAAATAAATGGGTGCTACTTCTGCCCCATTTTTGGACCGAAAATCAGACGCAAAAATAAATAGGATGTGTGCATGTACTCCAAGGATGCGTTCACACGGAAAGGAAATGGCGCAGAAGGTCCGCCGTGGCCAACTCCACAGCATTTCTGCATGGCTACATTGCTCCCCTTCACCTTGGAATTCATGGCTCGGTCAGCGCAGATCCCCTGGTAGCCTCTGGTCACATGACGTGCAAGTAGACTCACCTGACCAGCGGCTCAGCGCTTGCTAGATACTGCCAGGGGCACCTGCGCCGGAGATCCGCTGTACTAATCGCCCATAGGAAACTATTGAGCTTCCTCAGCTCCACGCACATAGGCGGATTTGATGTGCGGACAAGAAATTGCAGCATACTCCATTTGACTACGGATTCCGCGTGGATGGGCTCCATTGATCTCTATGGAAGCTAGCGATCTGCAATTCAGTTGCGGATACATTACGCATTTGTAGGTAGATACCTTTCTGGTTGCTTGGAGACCAAGCAGGGAGGTGGGAAGGAGGGGGAAGGCAGTCATTTATTTAGGAATGGCGATTTTTTTCCCCCAGCACGTAAGATCCGAGCGGAAAAAAAAGATTGCCTCCGTGATCGCCGGCAAGAATTTAAAATAATTTCCACACCGACTTGCAGGTCTTCTGCGGCGGGAATCCGCGCATGTCGCGTGCATGAGACCTAAACGCCGTCAATGATCAAATGACAAACGTTAAATTGTTTACTTATCGTTAATGTTATGCAGGCATAAAAATCAGTCACCTTCATAGCGAATGGGAACGACTGTACCAACCAACGACATATCTGCCTGTACGAACAGGGCGCACGAGCGGACTCCGACATCATTCGCCCGTTCAAACGACGAATCGCTTGGTGTAAACAGCCCCTTAGCTGTTGTCATGTAACAGGCCTGTCGGACAGACGGAGTGCAGATATACATGTCATACACATGAGCGAACAGCTCATCAGCCATTAATCATTTATAGTGCCAAGGACGGGGTCGGCTTCTCTAGGTCCGCCGATTGGTTGCTACGGGCAACAAGGCTACTACTCCTCAACCAACAAGAGGCTCAAAGAGCAAAATCATTTCTAAATGGCAGACAGCTAATGAATAATGTATGAGAGCAGCTTCTAATATCGGCTGCAGAAATTTCATGTCCAAGCAAGAAACTTACATGGCTATTGATTATACAGGGTGGCCACGGAAAACTAGGCCGGCACCACACTCTTATGGAGGATGGCTAAAAGAAAAATCGGACTTGGTTGCCCATAGCAACCAATCACAGCACAGCTTTCATTTTACCTCAGCAGCATAAGAAGTGAAAGCTGAGCTCTGATTGGTTGCTACGGGCAACCAAGACAGATTTTCTTTCCCATAGCTTTCACTGTGGTGCCAGCCTACTTTTCAATGGCCGACCCCCTATATACACAGCAAAATAGAACACGCCTTGTTCTACTTTGACCTCACGGATTACGCCATTCTGACCCTCTAATGTTAGCGGAACTGCGTAAGACAATGTAGTAGATTACCTGCAAGTTACCGCGTATCACATGGGCGTACAGAGCAACTCCAATACGGTCATGTGAGCCCGGCCTAACAAGGGTGCTCAGTGCAAGCCAAATACTGTAATTACCTGCGCCAATTTAGGGGATATTCACATATACGGTTTTGCAGAACCATGGCAGAAAAATACAGTAATAGGGGATCTCTACCCGTACCAGGTACTACGCTTCTGGAAGTTTATCCGACTACCGCCAGGCGTGGCTGCCATTGTTCAGGAGCTTCCTCCATAGCACCCAAGAGGCCATATGCGGTGAATTCCAATGGCATACCTGAGAGCGGGTAGTACGTTTCCTCCAGTATTCGCTCATAGGACGATTAATTAAATACCGTACTTTCCACATACCTCACAATTATTAACCTTTTACAGGCCTTTTGTTTTGTTTTTTTTAACAAGTGGCAGAAATTTATTTTATTTATTTTTATTTAATTATTTTAATAAAAGTGGTAAAATGTAAACCATTAAAAAAAAAAAAAATGTCAAAGCAATGATCCCATTTGAGAACATTGGCATGTAAAAGGTTTTAGGCACGACACCAGAAAAACTGTCAATAGTTACCCACCAGGTTGGATAAAGATTGGTGATAACAGATACAAATACAATATAAAAGTATATTCTAACCAAAGGGCTCCCCTAAAAGTAAGTTGGCCATGATCATCATCTACATATAGTCCCAAATGCACCAATATTAACAGTATACGCTGTGATATATTGCGTAGTTTTCATCTTCCCGTCCGATAAACGTTCTCCTCGCTCTTCACACAAGTGCCATGAAAGTTGTGCCAGGAATTCCATACATCCTGCCACGCCTGGGAACCATTCTGCCCCTCCACCATGACTTCTATACCCCTTACATTCCTACACTACAGTCAAACAGGTGCAGAATTCCCAAGTATCCAAGTCGGTCAGATACAATAATAGTCGTCTTGAGCAAGAAACTTGCTGCAATTAGTTCTGACTTGGCACCTCGTCAACAATAACTTCATGCAATTATAGCAGACATCAAAAGATGAACGACGGAACTTGTGGCTCTTAATTACACATTCAGGACAAAATTGATCCCAACGTACAGTACAAATTCCAAAAAGTTCCTAAAATATGACCATATCCACCCATCCGGGACAAATTAACCTACACTAATATCAATCACGCGTTTAACTCATTAGACGCTCTCCCAGAAGTAAGGCAGTGAACGTCCTAGACCTCAGGGCTGAATGCCTCTCCATTTGGCCGCATTAAATCTGCAGAACTGTAATTAACCACCCCCACCGCCTTCGTTACAGGGCACCATGACAAGCAACGAGGGCACAGAGTCCCCAAATATTACAGCAGTAAATCAAGTAGATACATTCACCAACTGGGCACAGCGTGACCAACAAGGTCGCCTATAAAACATCCTCCCATCCTGGGGTGGGGTTGTACTGGGCACAACAGCATATGCCCATGTAAGCTGCAAGCAACACACTGGGATTGTCAGTTTGCTGCAGAGTGCTGCATCATCCTCAGCACCCGCGCATGTAGAACCTTTTAGACTGCAATGGATATCAGACACCCAGGTGGATCCTTCCCACCAGACAAACAATGCAATGCCAGGATAGATGCCACCCTGCAGAGGCACCTTACATTATACCCATGTAGTGCCACCCTGAGCATATGCTTGGAGATGGAGGAAGGGAGAGGGGGGGGGGGGTTGGACACTACTATCCACCTGCACAATGTAAGACACATAAAGGATGACAAAAAAAGGGAAGAAATAAAACCTGTTGAAGGGGCAGAGGGGGCAATAAGCAGAGTGGCATCAATCCAACAATAGGATGCTCAAGACTAATAAATCACAGAAGCATCGCTCGCCCCATCAACCTACATATGCTCTATGCAGCCCCCATTATATAACACACATCATCAGGCACACATATGTGTGTAGGGTGGCACATACATGTACCCCGGACCACGCCTGTCCCCTTCTCCCTGGCACCCACCAGCAAACCAAATCCCCCTTCCCAGGGGGCTCCCCACAAGCCCCTCCTTGACATCTTATTCCTTGCTACAGGGGGAATACAGCAGAGGAGGGAGACTGTTCTGCTGCAATGATGTAGACTGCAGCCCTCCCCAGTGCATCATCCAGTATGGACGAGGCGTGATCGTGCCTAATGTACAGCATGCTGCCCCCTCTTGTAGCCCCCCAGCTCCCCGCCATCCATCCGGGGGGCTGCAGCCATTACCTGGAATGCACTGGAGTGTGGAGCCTGCAGGATGGCAGCCGCCCGAGCACGGAGCAGGGATGAAATGAAGGGAGTGGACTGGAGGAATCCGCAGCCTCAGACACAGCAACAGCTGCACTGATTCTTCCCGGAGAGGGGCGGGGAGAACCGGCGCCACAGCGACCTCAGCAGGCGACTGAGCGGCACAGCAGATACCCTGCCCTGCGCCGAGCTCAACGCTCCGCCCCAGCTCCATCATCATCATCCCCATCAGCAGCAGTGCTCCACCCATCCCCCAACCGCCAGGAATAGCAGAGCTGTGCTGCTCACTGCACCCTCTATCCATCACACAGCTGCATGCTCCTCTCAGCTGCTGCACAGCTTCTTGCAACATGGGAGACTTTAGTGTGTCAGTCTACCATCTATCTATATATTTGCAATGCTCCTTTGTATTACCTTTTGTTCATATACATCCTTTGATTCTCTTCTCCTAAGACGTGAGCTTGCGCGCAAAATTTGAGTGCGCAATACGCAGAGAATAGAACCCATTGATTTCAATGGGTTAGTTCACATTTCCGTATTTTGGACACGCAAAAAAAATGATACCTTGGACATGCTCTATTTTTCTGTGTATTTGTGAATATACAGCAAATCCGCAAGGATAAATCCGTAAATAAATGGTGCAGAGTTGCCGAGGGTTTCCACCTTTGCATTTCAAAAGTTCAAATTCGCCGTCAAAGTCCACAGCGTAAATTGACACGTATCTTAAATACGCTGCGGATTCCGTGCAGAATTTTTCCACTTTATAGGCCGCCTGCAGACGAGCGGGTCGGATCCGGCAGCGAGAATTCTCGCCGCTGGACCCGACCCGAGAGCCTGCAGGGACGAGCACGTACTCACCCGCGCCTGGCGGCCCCGGCTCTTTCATGCGCAGACCGGAGCTGGCGGAGGGGTGAGTGCGAGCCCCGCACAAAAATAGGACATGCGGCGGTTTGTTTGCCGCGCGAGATTTTGCACGGCCAAACCGTGGCCGTCTGCATAGGAGTGCGTATTGTAATGCACTCCTATGCAGGCTTTCAGTGGCAGAAATCCCGCGGGAAATACCGCCGCGGGATTTCCGCCCGTGTGCAGGCGGCCATATGGGTGAGATTTTGTAGGCTGAAGTCCCGCAGGTTTTGAAAGCGGCTTATTCTGCTGCGGCCATCTCTCCTCATAGAACACAGCGGAGAATACGTGCCACCGCTGGCGGGTCAAGTGCTGCACTGCGTAAAATAATACACATCGATGCTCCCAATCATTGAAATGACTAATTAGTCTAATGAGTCCTGCACAATTATGCAGCGAATCACACATGTCCTAGCGAGTTGTGTGTGCATCCCCATTGACTTCTATGGGGAGGCCTTTTAGTGCGCAAATGTGCAGGTAAATAGAGCACGATGCGTATTTTTTTGCGCAGGAAAAATATGCACATATGAAATCAATGGGTTCTATTCACAAATATGCGCGCAAATACGCCAGTATGAAGCCAGCTGCGCAAAAATACAATGAAATCTAATGCTTCAACCCTTAGGCTCCCGGGAGAAGGAGCCGGCAGACGGATCTCCGCTGTCAGCCTATGAGATAGCTAGGCTGACCACGGAGAATCGCGGCAATTCACAGCATGCTCCGATTTGCTGGCCGCGAGCGGAGGTCGCTATGATTCTCCGCTCGTGGACAGGGGGATGGCGCTTTCCATAGCAACACTATGGAAAGCTTCAGACAGCGTGATTCGCCGGCGATTCACTGCCGGCGGAATCGTGCCCGTGGACAGGGCGCCTTAACCTTTCAAACTATAACAGCCCATAATCAGCCAAGGACACGGATTTGGATTAAAAGGCCGCAGCGTTTATTTAACGGGGTTACCAAACAATGGGGATAAAATATAAAATACGAGTCTACCACCTTCCCCTAATTACCACCCAGTTTTTCTGCCCTCCCACGTGAGGTAGGTGACAATCCACCATTAAAAGATTGCCGCGACAAAATTAGGTAGGGAAGGTGGGACCCAGTGGCACCTCCTTATATCATCCTCCGCTTCTTGCCACTCGGCGCTCTGGGCCAACCACCTGCTGTCATTCCCGCCAATTCTACAGCCACCAATCTGGTATTGTTACTGGGGTTTTCATCTCCAGGCAGCGTCTATTTCTTCCAGCCCAACATCCCAGCTGACCCTGAAATGAGTCCGTGTGCTGTGCCATCCGAGTCCTGAGAATGGCGACTGGCTGGGTGAGATGATAAAAGAATGATTAGGGTGCCATCCTGCAGACAGTCCGCAGCATTTACAGTAAAAGCTACATGAACGAAATTTTAAAAAACATTTTAAAAAATTCTGTGACCAGTCATCAGCGTTTTGGAAAATTCGCTGTGGATTCTGAATCTGACATGTCAATGTATTTACAAGTCCACATCAAAATCCATGCCATGTAGGCTGGGTGCACACTTACCATGTGCCTGAGTTGCATCAGAGGGGCTCGGGCAAAACTCGCATGGGACGCCCATCCGTGTGGTGTCTGATACACAAACTGCCCGCACATTCACATGCATCTGCATGTCCGAACTATCCGGACAAGAGAAGGTCATACGATGAATTTTTTCAAGTGGTCTATGTCTGCGTGAAAAAGCCCAGTAGCATGTACCGCCTCACTGAATGTTATGGGTCCGTATGCTGTCTGTGTGTCTTCCACTAGCATGTTGGAGGCCCTAGGGCTTCGACAGATGAACGTATGTGCGAATACGCTCGCCCCAAGGAGCGTAATTGTGCATGAACGAGGTTTGGAGAGGGCAATACTCGCGTGTATCAGCACATAGTAATATGAATGTTGCGCTTGCAATGCCAGTTCACACTCGCGCATGATACTGTTTTTCCATGGAATAGAAAGGCTTTTTAAAGCCTAAGGCCTTATTCACATGAGCGTTATATCGTGGCTAATTTAGCCGCGAAAAAAAATTGCGACCATCGGAAGCACTGGTTTCTAATGTATTCATTCAGACGCACAAAAATATCGGAGCGAAAGATATAGCACATTAGCGCATTATTTCACTGACCAAAATTACATTCTGTGGAAAAAATATAGGTCTTGCCCTATCTTTGGACCGAAAAACACCAACAGCTCCATAGACTCCTATGGGAGCCATCAGAAAAGGGAGTGAAAGGAGTTTAGCAGTGGCTAGCGCTGATAAACACTGACAGGTGAGGCATTTAAAAGTCAGGGGCGTAACTATAGGGGATGCCGGGGATGCAGTTGCACCTGGGCCCAGGAGCCTTAGACGGCCCATAAGCCTTCTTTTCTCCATATAGGGAGCCCAATACTATAAATAAAGCATTATAGACTATAGTTGGTGGCCCTCTTACAGATTTTGCATTGGGGACCAGGAGCTTCAAGTTACGCTCTGAAAGTCATTACTAGTAGTTCTGCTGACCGAGGGATTTCGGGGCTGCGGTGTAATTTCCCTGCATTACATTGCAGCCAGCCGTGCGAATGGATGGAAAAATCGTGAATAATAGCCGCGACTTGGCTATTCTTCATTCATGCAATATTATGGTGTGAGCTGTGGAACATAAAAACGCAACGCTCTTGTGAAGGAGGCCTAATAAGCCAGCAGCCTTCCTCTTCCTGCGCTGCACTAGCTGTGTAGGTTTTACCGTGTTACTGTCTTAAATTAATTTTTGCCTCAAAAGAGGGACAGGGTCTTATCTTCAAGGGGGGCTTATAATACTCACCTACTAGCCGGCGTTTGCGTCCCTCGAGCCAGTCTCCACTGCTGCTGCAGGCTTCTGTGTCCTTCGGCACGCCAAAAGAGCAGTTCTACCTGGTAGCAGGGCTTGAACACCCTGCCTCCAGCAAGCAAATGCTCGGATTGGTTAATCGAGCGCCGTGTCAGCCAATGAAAGCTGGCGCTCAATTAACCAATCACAGTAATTCAATCATGCCATTCAATGAATGCCTGTGATTGGTTCATCAAGCACTGGCTCTCATTGGCTGATGTGGCGCTCGATTAACCAATTAGAGTACTAGCTTGCTGGAGGTGGGGTACTCAAGCCCCGCTACCAGGAAAAACTGCTCTGTCGGTGTGCAGGAGGACACGGAAGCCTGCAGCAGTGCCACAGCCCAGCGCGAGGGACGCGAACGCCAGCTGCTAGGTGAGTATTGGGTTTTTTTAAACTTGTAGTGTAGCTAGGGCTTATTTTCAGGGGCGGGCTTATATTTTAATCTCCCATGTTCGCACCCTCCTTCCCCAGGGTAGGGCTTATTATCGGGAAAACACGGTAGCTATAATTTACACGAATTTCTGGGATTAGTTCTAATAAATCTGACGAGCCCATGCGCCTGTGGCTGGCATACAAAGGCCCGTAGTCCCAAATGATGGCATATGCCATACTTTGCACATTTTGTACGCCAAAAGTTTGGTGTACCGAACTCCATAAATATTCTCTGTTGGCAGCCTAAGCGCTTTCTGTTCGGTTAAAAAATAGAAACCTAATGGAGCGGAGGCAAACTAAAAGCTTTTCGCCTTATTTTGAAAACCCATTTAAATCAATGGGGGAAAATAACAGAAACAGAACAGACAAATGGAAAGCCCTAACGAAGCCCTAACGCAGATGTGAATGAGCCCTAAGTAGCAGCATCACTGATCAAATCAACTTTTATTCCTAGTGCCGCCACAAGTGCTTTGGGGGCGGGCTTGTTCCTGTTGAAGTGCTCTTCTCTCGCCCCATAGCTGTGATTGACGGCTGCAGTGAAAAAGTTGGACAGAGAAGGATAGCTCTTCAGGAGGAATTGCCAGAGGACTAGCGGCAGCGCGAGGAGAGGAATAAGGGCTCATGCCCACGGCCATATGCGTAAAATGCACCTTTTGCAGCCGGCAGAGACATGCGCAGTGTGATTTGATTTTTTTTTAATTCCCCGCTTTGTTTCAGAGCAGGTATGCGTAGGAAAATGCTGCCTATACACAATGTATTGTATATGGCCAGCAAATCATACGTAGCCCATATAAATGTACGTACACATATAGGGAAATAGACCATGAATCTCTTGCGTATCGATACGCAGTGTGCATGGATCAATGAAAGTCCATTGACTCCATTCACCACGTATCACGCGGCCATGCCACACATGAGTGATATGCCATGAAAACACGGTCGTGGACATGAGCCCTAACAGTGATATCCTTATGTGCTACTTAACCAAAAAATAAATGCGTGGCTGCATGACCTATATTTTCGCGTTCCTCGCAACGCATGGCCCATTATTTTCAATGGGACAGTAAAACACATCGCAGCTTGAATATCTTACTCTTTTCAGAGTCCCTTGCATGAGCTCTCCCACATAAATCAGTAGTAGAGTGCGGGAACCTGAAAAGAGTCTGATTTGTGTGCGCTGTGCGGTCTTCACCGGGTGACAGCATTGGATCTCGGGTGAGTATAATAACACATCACCCGGCTCCCTGTCACATCCCATAACAGCTTCATAAGTTAAGGCTCATTTAGACCCAATGATTATTGCTCAGAAGCCATCTTTTGAGCGATAATCGTTGCGTGTAAATGCGCCCATCTATCACTTTTATGCCGAACAATGGATTTCAGTTCGGCCTGAAATCCATCGTTCAGCAGAACAGCTGGTAAGCAGGACCGCACGCTGTGTTCTACCCGGGGAGAGCCGATAAAAGCTGATTACATTGTCTCAGCTGTCAGCCCCGTGGCAGAACAAACGGAATTTATTCAGAGAACAGCGGGTGGTCTGTTCTCTGAATACAGCTCCCGGCAGCTTACATGCTACTAATTGGTACTAATAGGCATTACCAGTACCAAGTGGTAGTTTTTGCAAAAATGATCGCTCAAATCCATCTTTTGGGTGAAGATATTTGTGTCTAAATGCACCTTTAGTTTCTGGTGTGCGGGATGTGACAGGCTCCCTTTAATATCACTTTGCATACATATCAGATGCAACCAGCAGTCACATAGGCATCCAGCACATTAAATCTTGTAGGATTAGAAGCAAATACTTGTGTGCATTTGTCACTGTGAATGGAGATAGCAAACATGTTTCTCGGTGCCCCTGCAGGATACTAGCATGATACAACCCTCCTGGTGGATAATAGTGCAGATATGGCTTTAGCATAGCAGTAGTATAGCCGCAGACCTGAAGAAGGGCCTGTGTACCCTGCAGGCAACGTGCTGCCCCTTACAAGCAACTCTCAAGTTAGATGTGTTTATTCACAGCCATTTCATGCCTCGTTGTAATTACAGCCTGATTACTGGCCCCTGACAAGCGGCAGCACAATGGCTCCATTCAGCTCTGGTTGCATTTCACTTGTTTTCTTTTTCTGAACTGCAAAACCATTTAGATCCTCCAAATCTGACCAAATCTAAAAGCGATTAACTACCTTTTTTTTTTAATTGACAAAGGTAGACCTGGGGTTGAGATTTTAGGCAATGCTTTAAAAGAATCCTGTCTGGATAGAGCATATGATATAGTTTAAAGGTACCTTTTTGGTCATATTGCAGGCTTGTCAGAAGCTGTCCCAGCCCACGGTGCTCTAACCGCAGCAATTGCTAGGAAAATCGAGAGCCGACACCCTGCCGGATGGCGGAGGCCTTCTGGTCGTCTGCGGCGCTCGTGGGTGCAACAGATAGGCAACGGTACCTCCTCCGACATCAACACTGAATGGAACAATGCTCTCAGTCGTGGTCATTCTAGATCGGCGCTACGGACCCTCGTCGTCCAACCGAGATAACTAACTAACAAACTTTAGACCGGGCTCACACGGGCGGACCAGATTCTGCATGCATATCTGGTTCCACGGTTATGCACAGTACAGTTTTTTTCTTTGTTTATTTGTACTGCCCAGCAGCGCATGGGCTTCAATGGAGGCCGTCCGCATGCAAAATAGAGCATGCTGCGATTTTTCTTCTGCTCGCGAAATTTGTATATGCGAAGGCGAACAAAAAAGCAAGAGTACATGCCTTTAATGCCTGCATTTTTCGTCAATTGGAATCCGCCCATGTGAGCCCGGCCTTACAAGGGGTGATTGTCACCCAAATTGCGTGTACATTCAGCCGCCAACAAGTCACTGAGCGGGCAGCCACTCACTTACTTCTAGCAGAACTAAGAGACTGTTGGGCCGTTTAAACAGGAGCCGCTAAATGTTTGAGCGAAAGCCTGGCACTAGTCCGTGTGAAGGGACTCAAGAATAACAATAATCATATTCAAAAATGTCAAGTTGACTTGAGGGGTTAGAAAGCGAATATAAAAGCTATGATCGACATTAAATGAATGTTGGTTAATTAAAGGGGTTGTGCCAAGATTGAAAGTGATTCTCTATGCACAGGAAAGGGGATAGCTATCTGATCAGTAGGGGTACGACTGCTGGGACACCCAAAGTTCACAAGAACAGGGATCTTGAAGGTCCCCAAATCACTTCAGGGGGACTGCCAGAGATTGCTGAGTACAAGCATTTGGCCATCTTCAGCTTTCTCATTGGAATGAATGGCACATACTTGGCTGCTGCTTCATTCACATAGGGGGACATGGGACCACTGTTCTTGTGATCCGTTGGAGTCCCAATGGTTGGACCTCCACCAATCAGATATCCCCTATCCTGTGGATAAACAGTAACGCTTAATCTTAGCAAAACCCCTTTAATAATTTGTAACAAAGGGTTCTTTTCACAGTGAGTCTTTAGTGTACATTTAGTGTATGTACTAGAAAAACTCCATTCAACCTATAGAGGCCAATTTTTTTCCACTGCATTGAATAAGAGTATATGTTTTTACAGTGACAGCCTATGGGTGACAGGTGCCACTCAATCTTCTGCTGAAAACTTTGGATACACAGTAGAAACGCAATGTGAGAAGAACCTAAGAACTAGAGTGCTAGGTGCCAGCGATTGCAAAAGTCTACTTTGACAGTTCTGGTGATATAAAAATGTAAATCAGGAGCCAAATGTCAGCAAAAGAATTTTCACCATGGGGCAAGTTTTATAATGATATGTCATATGCGGTACCATTGGTATTTAATAGTATCAACAGCTTGGGAGTGAGCATAATAAGAAAGTTTGTAGTATACTTATCACATGAATGCTCCCGCAACTCAGCATCAGTCCCTGTTGTTCCTGTCTATTAAAGGGGTTGTCCGAGTCAAAGGAAACTCCTGTCAATAGGTCCCCCATGCAATAAAATAACAAATTAGCAGTTACTCTGCCCGCTTACCTATTCATCCTCCTCCGCCGGCTTCAGTCTCTGCTGTCTGTTTACAGGCAGCTGTGACGTCCCATTAACCTGCTGTAGCAGCCAATGACAGTGCTCGGCCATGATAGCTGTGCACTCTCATTGGCTGCTGCAGCTTGTTTGTAGACGAGTTCAGCCTGCCATGTGATATCAAAGGAAAACTCAAGTCGACGACGGAGGATGAATTGGGAAGCAGAGAGGTGAGCAAATGCTGATTTGTTATTTTAATACATGGGAGACCTGTTGACAGGGTTTTTTCTTAAAGCTGGACAACCCCTTCCTCTATTCTTCTCCAGCTACATCATTGGCTTAGGTTAGCTCATAGAACCCCATGGCTTTTAGTGCCACCTTTATGCCGATGACTCTTAAATCTATCTCTCTGGCCCAGGTATTAATTCTCTACTATCCAGATTCCCAAAGTATCTGTCAGCTATATCCTCCTTCTTCTCCCATTTCCTTAAACTGAACATGGAGAAAACTAAACTCGTCATCTTTCCCACAACTGCACCCCCACCAGATTTATCAATCCCAAACAATGGCTCCATACTTTCCCCAGTCCTACAAGTCCACTGTCTTGGTGTAACATTTGACTCCGTTCTTTCCTTCAAACCACACATAGAAACCTACATCACCTCCTGTTGCCTCCAGCGCAAAAATATCTCTCAGATATGAACTTTCTTCAACCCCACATCATCAAAAATGCTAGTGCGTGCCCTCATAATCTCCCACCTGGATTTAGCAACATTCTTCTCTACTGCCTCTCATCCAGTGCCCTTGTCAGGACTCAAACCAGGAACCTCCTGCACTCCAAGCAGCAGCCTTTCTTATTGAGCTATCCGGTCCTTTGGACAAATCCCTCTGCATACCTTGTTTTCCAGATCCTACTATCCAACCCTTGTTCTAGTTCCGCCTGTTCCTGATTAGGACTTCCTACAAAAGCCTGGGGCTGGCACTCCTGCATTGTGTGATTATTGTGCTCCATTGCCTGTATCAAACATCCTCTCCTCACCTGCATACACAACTACCTGATGCCTACTCTTGGCTTCCCATCTGACTACGCTTCCCGCTTTATCCATTTGTACTGAAAACATGACTAACTGATGACGACTCCTGCTTCCCATCTGACTAAGTTTCCTGCATCATCCATTCATACTGCATACACCACTACCTGCTGCCGACTCCTGGCTTCCTCGTGACTACTCTCCAATCCTGTGCAGCTACTACACGAACGGCTCCTATCCAATGCCGGTAAGACATTATAGCCCTAGTACCCCTGCAATTTATTCACAACCCTGCTTCTCAGCTAACCCACCTCTCCTCCATTACTCTCCTGCCTATCCCCTCTGCCCAAGTGGCACGGCCTCTTCAAAGTGCTGATCAGTGAGGGTGATGGGAGTCTGCCCCGCACCAAACTGATATTGATGACCTATCTGAGGACAGGTCATCAAATTAAGTTCCAGAAAACCCCTTTAAATGAGTAGTATCATTGTGGCTGCATATTTACTCATGCGGTCCTTCAAATTACCTGTAACTATAGCCCTAAATAATAGATAGATAATACAATAATAAATACTGGCTTACATGGTGCGATATTCTTTGTCTATTTCTTCTAGCCACACATTATTATTCTTCGGTGTTTTGTCCGTGGTCTTGCATTGTTCATACACTTGGCTGTACTGCATTTTTGCTCTTGGAATAAGTATTAAGTCATTTTTGGAATGACAAGGCAGTAATTGTGCTTCTGCATTAGGAAAAACTTACACTATGAAGTAAGAGGGCCGTGCACGTGCCAGAACTCACTGGTGTGGTCAGTTTTATACTCATTTCATTACATATGCCCTCCAATTATAATTATCATAAACCCTCATTTACTAAAAGTTTTCACTAAAAGGTTCTCACTCATTTATTACATTAAAGAACCTCTTTAAATATGGACATTTCATAGAACCTTGATAGGAGCATGCAGCATCTTGGGGTTTACAATGATCCTGAGAAGACTAATCAAAAGCAAGAGCACTAACCAGTGTTTGATATAGTTTGTGGCTAGTACAGTCTCCAATTCCTATAGGTAAGAAGTACATACAGCATCTGATTGTTCATTGTATGCAGTACAGCAACCAATTCTTGCAGGTTGGGTGAAATACTTATACAGTATCTAGTAACTACAAATTTGATCTCACAGGTGACTTGAATCATAGAAATAGTTACATTACATAATGGTAGATGGTCACGTTTTGTGATACTGTATGCCAGCCAGAAAAGTTGCAGATATAGCCGATTTTAACTTGTATGTGATAACTTATCGTAGAAAGTTAGGCTGCTTTCACATCTGCATCACGGGTTCTGTTTTCCTGCTCCATTCGGGGGGCAGGAATGGGGAATAACATGGCCAAATGAATCCTTGTTATGACAGGACTGAGCAGTGCCGAATGGACCCCATTGACTATATTGGAGTCCATTTGGTTTTCACTTAGCTGCCCGGCATTTTCCTGAAAGAAAAAGTGCTGCATACTATATGAAACACTAGAGGCAAGATATCGCGCATGCGTGCTAAAGCAGGCTGCCGAGGATTCGGCATTCCCTGCAAGGCAATGATCACTACGATCGTCACTCGTAGCGTTCACTGCCCTGCAGGAAGTGAACTGCAGCTAATGGACACTTCAAAACAAGAAGATGATCCGTCGGCTGGAGGTGAGGAGACCCGGGGGAGTGGAGGAACCAGGAGAAGATCGGCGAGGAGAAGATGTGGTGAGAAGACCGCCTGTGGAGGAATAGGTAAGAAGTGATTTTTTTTCTAATGACAAAACCCCTTTAAGCCACTAAATCGTTATTGTCCTCTTATCTTAACATAACAAAATCTTTGTAAAGTAATTAAAAGGCTAAACAAACTGTGACACAGTGAGTTATCATAACGCTTAAAAGTCACGTTAAGGAGTTGTATACTTGCAGAAAATGAAGGACAAATGAAAAGTGAACAATTATCGTTCATCGTTTGTTCGTTGACTTGCGTTTAGACTGAAGGATTGTTCACTTTCATTCATTTGAATGATTTTTTTGAATGGTCGTTCCTTCTAAAAGCACCTTAAAGGGGTTGTCTCACGCCGAAACGGGTTTTTTTTTTATTCAATAGGCCCCCCGTTCGGCGCGAGACAAACCCAAGGGATGGGTTAAAAAAAAAAAAGTTTATTACTTACCCGAATCCCCGCGCTGCGGCGACTTCTTTCTTCCTTTACCAAGATGGCCGCTGGGATCTTCACCCACGATGCACCGCGGGTCTTCTCCCATGGTGCACCATGGGCTCTGTACGGTCCATTGCCGATTCCAGCCTCCTGATTGGCTGGAATCGGCACACGTGACGGGGCGGAGCTACGAGGACCAGCTCTCCGGCACGAGCGGCCCCATTCACCAGGGAGAAGACCGCACAGTGCAAGCGCGTCTAAAAACGCCAGAAGACAGCGAATTTAGACGGATCCATGGCGACGGGGACGCTAGCAACGGAGCAGGTAAGTGAATAACTTCTGTATGGCTCATTATTAATGCACAATGTACATTACAAAGTGCATTAATATGGCCATACAGAAGTGCTGAACCCAACTTGATTTCACAAGACAACCCCTTTAACCTACAGGAATTGGAGACTGTAACCAGACCACAATAACCATGAACTGTATGAACCACTGGTCAGGGCTCTAGCATTTGACTTGGTATACTCAATGTTGACATTAGTTCAACTAAAATCTATGACATTTGTAGCAGCATTGAAAGGACAACTGAACTGTTCCGTATAAAATTGCATTGTGATTGAACCCTTAAGTCTTCCAAAGACATTATTCCTAATATTTAGCCTTTATAACAGAAAACCTTAATTGAAGCTCCTAAAGTAAGACTGAAGAGATCCTATGATGGATAATTTAAGTAAGCAGTCATTAAGAACCATGCTCTAAGAATATGGATCAAAAGTCTAACTGGTCACTATATTGATAGGGCATTCCTGACCTTGCCCATGAGCTTCCATACCGTCCCTTATTAAATAGATCTTAGTCATCAAATGGAACAGTATGGGTAGACAATTATGAAAATAAAGGATGCATATTGCAAAGCAAATGGTCACATAACCAATAAAATAGCCATCAAGCCACAGCAGAGGGTAGGAAGCAAAAACTGTAACACTACTGCACAAAAATAAAACAACATGCTTAACAAACAAGGTCATTGCAGTTAATGATCATTGTATCCCTAAGGCTTTCTCAATGGCCATCAGCATTTGAATTAGATGGGAAGCCACTACTTTACATTCCTCCTTCCCCCTACTGCTTCCTGATATGTACTGTTCCCAACAAATGTTCATTGCCTGGACAGTTTTCATTCTTGAAGTTAAAAATATACACATACTTCAGTAAATTCTTTTCTTCCTCTTGGGACTCAATGAAAGTAATCCAACCCCTTCCCATAACCCCCATCGCAGACAAAGCCCTTATCTAGGCCCCCATGCCTGCTAGTTGTCAGCTTGACTTAGGGACCTGATAACATATATACTGCTGCCTTAATGGTCGCAATTTGTTAGTCTGCAGAAACATATCCGTAGGCACGTAGATGGATATATAATAGCAATTACTGACTGCAGAACTGGTACATGGCCTCCTAAGTAGATGAAGCTGATTTTACAGGCATTATACCGTATTATTTTAATGGACTCGGAGGTATATGAATTATAACACTAGTTTGAAAAAAATTATGATATTGTAATTATTTCTTCACATTATTAATTGTGAAGTAACTTGGAGCTCCTGGGCCCTAATACGTAATGTGTGTCAGGGCCCCCAGCTATCATGTACCATTTGTAATACTGGTGTCATCTTATGTGACAGTGGGACTTTTGATTTCTGTTAAGCACCAGGACTCGGGTGTGACTGCTATCTTTGCACTCTTTGTAGCTATGCTAATATTATGTATGCTCCAAGATGTTGTCCAGATTTGGACTATTGATGACCTATTCTCAGGATTAGTGATGAGTGAGCCTTTGAAGAATTCACTTCAGCCTTGTTCACCAAACTTTTTCAAAAAGTTCAGTTCAGTCAAAATAAGTTTGAACCAAACCGAAGATCATCAAAACCCCTAAGACTAGTGTATAACACTTTCTAAGAGTCATAAAAGCCCTCTATTGCACTCTGAGAGTGGTGTACAAGGCTTTTATGGCTCTTAGGGTGAAGTCACACGAACGTATATCGGCTCGGTTTTTACGCCGAGCCGATATACGTTGTCCTCGTGTGCGGGGGGGGGGGGGGGGGAGGATGGGAGAGCCAGGAGCAGGAACTGAGCTCCCGCCCCCCTCTCTGCCTCCTCTCCGCCCCTCTGCACTATTTGCAATGGGGAGAGGTGGGACGGGGGCAGGGCTAATTCTCAGAACTTAGCCCCGCCCCTGCCCCGCCTATTCCTATTGCAAATAGTGCAGAGGGGCGGAGAGGGGGACGGGAGCTCAGTTCCTTCTCCTGGCTCTTCCATCCTCCCCCCCCCCCCCTGCACACGAGGACAACGTATATCGGCTCGGCGTAAAAACCGAGCCGATATACGTTCGTGTGACTTCACCCTTAGACTGTGTTATACACCAGTGCTCAGGATAAGTATTGAGCGAACCAAACTAGTAGAAGCCTGTTTCAGGTAGAACTTTGCTAAAAGCTCAGTTCAATTTCATGCCGAACCGAACTTTTAGCAGAGTTCAACCTGAAACAGGGTTCTACAGCTTTGGTTTGCTTGGCAGCGTTTCGGGACCAAGACGCTTTTTTAAAACAGGAGAACAAGGGTTGCTGCAGGTGTGTGCTGTCCAATTTCTTCTTTCTATAGCACTCTAGGTCTATGACAGTGAGACTCCTGAATTTTGCACCATGTTTTCAATAAAGGGAGTGCTACCATCCATGTATATCTATCCTCAGGATAGGCCATCAATAATTGATCATGGGGTTCCGTTCCCTAGGACCCTTCCAATCATCTGCTCACTGGGTTGCTGTCATGGTACACAGACCTGGAAGCAGATAGCTATGTATACTCTGCAGCAGCCTGGGTTAGTAATTGCAGGTATGACCAACCTGGGCCGCTACTTTACCAACCCAGGTTGCTGCAGAGCTGTGTGATTCCAGCTCTGAGTATTGTGACAGTGGCCAGGTGAACATCTGATTGGCGGGGTCTAGGATGGCAGACCCCTGATGATCAGCTATTGATGACCTATCCTAAGGAAGATAGACAACCCCTTTAGTAAAACAATCTAATTGGAAAATGTCCATAACACACAGTGGCCCAATAATTAGCTTTGTTGGATTGCAGCACTGAGGTCCTGACCAAAGACAAAATCTTTATGAAGTTTGTATGTACTCTCTGTACTTGCCTGGGTTTCCTCATGCGCACTTCTGTTTCCGCCCACAATAAAAATACATTGTTAGATTAAATGGCTTTCTGTCAAATTGGCCTTAGTGCGACCAGTATGTGTTTGTTTGAGATAAGGAAATTAGAACCCGATTGTTACATAGGTTATGGCAGTGAAATAAAAAAGCCACTAAAAATGCATCAAATCACTATATGTGAAACCAGTGATCTCTCTCTTCCCCCCTGCTACCCCCGCTCACCCCTGCCGCCCCCCCCCCCCCCCCCGAATCTGCTCGGACCAGTATGCAGTTACTCGAGAAGAGCGATGCTCGCTCGAGTAACAGCCTTAACCGAGCGTGCTCGCTCATCTCTGGTCTTAACTAGAGATGAGCGAACGTGTTCTTCCGAGCTTGATATTCGTGCGAATATTAGGGTGTTCGGGATGTTCGTTATTCGTAACGAACACCATGCGGTGTTCTGGTTACTTTCACTTCCTTCCCTGAGACGTTAGCGCGCTTTTTTTGGCCAATTGAAAGACAGGGAAGGCATTACAACTTCCCCCTGTGACGTTCAAGCCCTATACCACCCCCCTGCTGTGAGTGGCTGGGAAGATCAGGTGTCACCCGAACATAAAAGTCGGCCCCTCCCGCGGTTCGGCTCAGATGCCTGGTGAGTTAGATGAGGGACAGTGCTGTTTGTACCGGAGCTGCTGTAGGGAAAGAATTGGTAGTTAGTGTAGGCTTCAAGACCCCCAAAGGTCCTTATTAGGGCCACTGATAGCTGTGTGTTGGCTGCTGTTAGCAGTGGCAATTTTTTTTCTCTCAAAATCGGCTCTGCAGAGCGTTGCACCCGGCATTAGGGACAGAAGTGCTGCATAGGCAGGGAGAGTATTAGGAGTGAGTGTAGCCTTCAAGAACCTCAACGGTCCTTTCTAGGGCCATATTTATCCGTGTGCAGTACTGTCCAGGCTGCTGTTAGCTGTGCTGCATTTTTTTTTGCTTCTCAAAATCGCCTCTGCAGAGCATTGCACCCTCCATTGATACTGCAGGGAAAGAATTGTATAGGCAGGGCCACAACACAGTTATTATTCATAGAATATACGCAGTGCTGCCTTTTGGTGCAAAAAAACGGAAAATAATTCTATTTGTCCTGCCGCTGTCCGTCCTAAGGGCGGTGGACACGTGTCGGCTGCGTGTGCAACCTGTAAAAATCAGACGCACCCAGCTACGTTTTACTCCTGGCTTCGCCATTTGCTTTCCTTAATTGGGAAAAAAAATACCTGCTCTGCCACAGTTAATAACTCTGCTACCCTCACGTTCTGTGACACATTAGCAGGACAACAGCACAGTTATTAAACTTCTCATGTTCATAGAATATACGCAGTGCTGCCTTTTGGTGCAAAAAAACGGAAAATAATTCTATTTGTCCTGCCGCTGTCCATCCTAAGGGCGGTGGACACGTGTCGGCTGCGTGTGCAACCTGTAAAAATCAGACGCACCCAGCTACGTTTTACTCCTGGCTTCGCCATTTGCTTTCCTTAATTGGGAAAAAAAATACCTGCTCTGCCACAGTTAATAACTCTGCTACCCTCACGTTCTGTGACACATTAGCAGGAAAACAGCACAGTTATTAAACTTCTCATGTTCATAGAATAAACGCAGTGCTGCCTTTTGGTGCAAAAAAACGGAAAATAATTCTATTTGTCCTGCCGCTGTCCGTCCTAAGGGCGGTGGACACGTGTCGGCTGCGTGTGTAACCTGTAAAAATCAGACGCACCCAGCTACGTTTTACTCCTGGCTTCGCCATTTGCTTTCCTTAATTGGGAAAAAAAATACCTGCTCTGCCACAGTTAATAACTCTGCTACCCTCACGTTCTGTGACACATTAGCAGGAAAACAGCACAGTTATTAAACTTCTCATGTTCATAGAATATACGCAGTGCTGCCTTTTGGTGCAAAAAAACGGAAAATAATTCTATTTGTCCTGCCGCTGTCCGTCCTAAGGGCGGTGGACACGTGTCGGCTGCGTGTGCAACCTGTAAAAATCAGACGCACCCAGCTACGTTTTACTCCTGGCTTCGCCATTTGCTTTCCTTAATTGGGAAAAAAAATACCTGCTCTGCCACAGTTAATAACTCTGCTACCCACACGTTCTGTGACACATTAGCAGGAAAACAGCACAGTTATTAAACTTAGATTATTCATTCACTAGAGGCAGTGGGGCCTTTCGTTTTCAAAAAAGGGAAAAAATTATATTTGGCCTGCAGTCTTGCGCCAATTTATTAGCTGCCTGTGAAATCAAATCACTGGTAATACAGCATGCTGAGGGGTAGGGGTAGGCCTAGAGGATGTGGACGCGGCTGAGGACGCGGAGGGCCAAGTCAGGGTGTGGGCACAGGCCAAGCTCCTGATCCAGGTGTGTCGCAGCCGACTGCTGCGCGATTAGGAGAGAGGCACGTTTCTGGTGTCCCCACATTCATCGCCCAATTAATGGGTCCACGCGGGAGACGGTTATTAGAAAATGAGCAGTGTGAGCAGGTCCTGTCCTGGATGGCAGAAAGTGCTTCGAGCAACCTATCGTCTACCCGCAGTTCTGCGCCGTCCACTGCTGCCAATCCGAATCCTCTGTCTGCTGCTCCTCCTTCCTCCCAGCCTCCTCACTCCACTACAATAACACCTGCTCAGGAGCGGGAACACTCCCAGGAACTGTTCTCGGGCCCCTGCTTAGATTGGGCAGCAGCGGTTCCTCTCCCACCAGAGGAGTTTATCGTCACTGATGCCCAACCATTCGAAAGTTCCCGGGGTCCGGGGGAAGAGGCTAGGGACTTCCGCCAACTGTCTCAACAACTTTCTGTGGGTGAGGAGGACGATGACGATCAGACACAGTTGTCTTGCAGTGAGGTAGTAGTAAGGGCAGTAAGTCCGAGGGAGCAGCGCACAGAGGATTCGGAGGAAGAGCAGCAGGACGATGAGGTGACTGACCCCACCTGGTGTGCAACGCTTACTCAGGAGGACAGGTCTTCAGAGGGGGAGTCAAGGGCATCAGCAGGGCAGGTTGCAAGAGGCAGTGCGGTGGCCAGGGGTAGAGGCAGGGCCAGACCGAATAATCCACCAAGTGTTTCCCAAAGCGCCCCCTCCCGCCATGCCACCCTGCAGAGGCCGAGGTGCTCTAAGGTCTGGCAGTTTTTCACAGAGACGCCTGACGACCGACGAACAGTGGTGTGCAACCTTTGTCGCGCAAAGCTCAGCCGGGGAGCCAACACCAACAGCCTCACCACCACCACCATGCGCAGACATATGATGGCCAAGCACCCCGCAAGGTGGGACGAAGGCCGTTCAGCGCCTCCGGTTTGCACCCCTGCCTCTCCCCCTGTGCCCCAACCTGCCACTGAGATGCAACCCCCCTCTCAGGACACAGGCACTACCGTCTCCTGGCCTGCACCCACACCCTCACCTCCGCTGTCCTCGGCCCCATCCAGCAGTGTAGTTCAGCGCACCGTCCAGCCGTCGCTTGCGCAACTGTTAGAGCGCAAGCGCAAGTACGCCGCCACGCACCCGCACGCTCAAACGTTAACCGTCCGCATAGCAAAATTCATCAGCCTTGAGATGCTGCCGTATAGGGTTGTGGAAACGGAGTCCTTCAAAAGTATCATGGAGGCGGCGGCCCCGCGCTACTCAGTTCCCAGTCGCCACTACTTTTCCCGATGTGCCGTCCCAGCCCTGCACGACCACGTCTCCCGCAACATTGTACGCGCCCTCACCAACGCGGTTACTGCCACGGTCCACTTAACTACGGACACGTGGACAAGCACAGGCGGGCAGGGCCACTACATCTCCCTGACGGCACATTGGGTGAATTTAGTGGAGGCTGGGACAGAGTCAGAGCCTGGGACCGCTCATGTCCTACCCACCCCCAGAATTGCGGGCCCCAGCTCGGTGGTGGTATCTGCGGAGGTGTATGCTTCCTCCACTAAAGCACCCTCCTCCTCCTCCTCCTCCTCTGTCTCGCAATCAAGATGTGTTAGCAGCAGCATGTCGCCAGCAGTCGGTGTCGCGCGGTGTGGCAGCACAGCGGTGGGCAAGCGTCAGCAGGCCGTGCTGAAACTACTCAGCTTAGGCGATAAGAGGCACACGGCCCACGAACTGCTGCAGGGTCTGACACAGCAGACCGACCGCTGGCTTGCGCCGCTGAGCCTCCAACCGGGCATGGTCGTGTGTGACAACGGGCGTAACCTGGTGGCGGCTCTGCAGCTCGGCAGCCTCACGCACGTGCCATGCCTGGCCCACGTCTTTAATTTGGTGGTTCAGCGCTTTCTGAAAAGCTACCCACGCTTGTCAGACCTGCTCGTAAAGGCGCGCCGGCTCTGCGCACATTTCCGCAAGTCCCACACGGATGCTGCCACCCTGCGCACCCTGCAACATCACTTTAAGCTGCCAGTGCACCGACTGCTGTGCGACGTGCCCACACGGTGGAACTCTACGCTCCACATGTTGGCCAGGCTCTATGAACAACGTAGAGCTATAGTCGAATACCAACTCCAACATGGGCGGCGCAGTGGGAGTCAGCCTCCTCAATTCCTTTCAGAAGAGTGGGCCTGGTTAGCAGACATCTGCCATGTCCTTGGTAATTTTGAGGAGTCTACCCAGGTGGTGAGCGGCGATGCTACAATCATTAGCGTCACCATTCCTCTGCTATGCATCTTGAGAAATTCCCTGCAAACCATAAAGGCAGCTGCTTTGCGCTCGGAAACGGGGGCGGGGGAAGACAGTATGCCGCTGGATAGTCAGGGCACCCTCCTGTCTATTTCTCAGCGCGTACAGGAGGAGGAGGAGGAGCATGAGGAGGATGAGGAGGAGGGGGAAGAGACAGCTTGGGCCGCTGCTGACGGTACACCGGCTGATTGCCTGTCATCCTTTCAGCGTGTATGGCCTGAGGAGGAGGAGGAGGAGGAGGATCCTGAAAGTGATCTTCCTAGTGAAGACAGCCATGTGTTGCGTACAGGTACCCTGGCACACATGGCTGACTTCATGTTAGGATGCCTTTCTCGTGACCCTCGCGTTGCACGCATTCTGGCCACGACGGATTACTGGGTGTACACACTGCTCGATCCACGGTATAAGGAGAACTGCCAGCTTTATGGCTCCCCACCAAGACTGTGTCACCGCTCCCCAGTCACGGCTGAGTCGGCGGGAGCACTGTAAAAGGATGGTGAGGGAGTACGTAGCGGATCGCACGACCATCCTTGGTGACGCCTCTGCCCCCTACAACTACTGGGTGTCGAAGCTGGACACGTGGCCTGAACTAGCGCTGTATGCCCTGGAGGTGCTTGCTTGTCCTGCGGCTAGCGTCTTGTCGGAGAGGGTGTTTAGTGCGGCTGGGGGAATCATCACAGATAAGCGTAGCCGCTTGTCAACCGACAGTGCCGACAGGCTAACACTCATCAAGATGAACAAAGCCTGGATTTCCCCAGACTTCTCTTCTCCACCAGCGGACAGCAGCGATACGTAAGCAATACGTAGGCTGCACCCGCGGATGGAAGCTACGTTCTCTCTCACCATCCAAAACGGGGACATTTCTGCTTCATCAATCTGTGTCTAATATTCCTCCTCCTCCTCCTGCTCCTCCTCCTGAAACCTCACGTAATCACGCTGAACGGGCAATTTTTCTTAGGGCCACAAGGCTCACTCAAATAATTTTTCTGAACAATTTTTATAAGTTTCAATGCGCTTAAAAGCGTTGGAACTGTAACTTGAACCAATTTTTCGTTACACTGGGCTGCCTCCAGGCCTAGTTACCACTTAAGCCACATTAACCAAAGCGATTAATGGGTTTCACCTGCCCTCTTGGCTGGCCATGGCCAATTTTTGGGATGTACATTAGTACTGTTGATACAGCAATTTTTGTGGGCCCTCGCCTACAGTGTAATCAAATTAATTTTTAGCCCACCTGCATTCCAGCTGACGTTACCTCAGCTGTGTTGGGCAATGCAATGGGATATTTTTGTGTACCGCCGGTGGGTTCCAGGGAGCCACCCATGCTGTAGGTGCACACGGAGTTTTTAATACATCTGTACACTTGTAAAGAACCCCAGTCTGACTGGGGCATGCAGTGTGGGCCGAAGCCCACCTGTATTACGCACGACATTACTACCTCAGCTGTGTTGGGCAATGCAATGGGATATTTCTATGTACCGCCGGTGGCTTCCTGGCACCCACCCAGGCAGTGGGTCCACAGGGAGTTTAACCTACATGTGTCCACTTCTAAAGAACCCCAGTCTGACTGGGGCATGCAGTGTGGGCCAAAGCCCACCTGTATTACACACAACATTACTACCTCAGCTGTGTTGGGCAATGCAATGGGATATTTCTATGTACCGCCGGTGGCTTCCTGGCACCCACCCAGGCAGTGGGTCCACAGGGAGTTTAACCTACATGTGTCCACTTCTAAAGAACCCCAGTCTGACTGGGGCATGCAGTGTGGGCCGAAGCCCACCTGCATTATGCACGACATTACTACCTCAGCTGTGTTGGGCAATGCAATGGGATATTTTTGTGTACCGCCGGTGGGTTCCAGGGAGCCACCCATGCTGTAGGTGGACACGGAGTTTTTAATACATCTGTACACTTGTAAAGAACCCCAGTCTGACTGGGGCATGCAGTGTGGGCCGAAGCCCACCTGTATTACGCACGACATTACTACCTCAGCTGTGTTGGGCAATGCAATGGGATATTTCTATGTACCGCCGGTGGCTTCCTGGCACCCACCCATGCTGTGAGTCGACAGGGACTTCACAATAGGGAGTTGTACCTGCCTGTGTCTATGAATTAAAAAGCCCAGTCTAACTGGGGCATGCAGACACCTTGACAGAATGAATAGTGTGTGGCACATAGGTTCCCCATTGCTATGCCTACGTGTGCAGCTCCTGATGGCGGTGGCACAGGATTCTATTTCTCATTGCTTCTGTACAGCATTGTGGGCTATCGCCCCGCCCCTTTTAAAGAGGGCCGCTGCCTAGCCATGCCAACCCTCTGCAGTGTGTGCCTGCGGTTCCTCCTCATGGCAGACGCACTTCTAAATAGACATGAGTGTGGCGTGGCATGAGGGCAGCTGAAGGCTGCGCAGGGACACTTTGGTGTGCGCTGTGGGGGGGAGGGGGGGCGGTTGGTCAGCATGTAACCCAGGAGAAGTGGCAGCGGAGTGTCATCCAGGCAGTGATTGTGCTTTGTTGTAGCTAGTGTGGTGCTTAGCAAAGGCATGCCATGCTAATGAGGGCTTTTCAGAAGTAAAAGTTGTTGGGAGGGGGGGGGCCCACTCTTGCCGGTATTGTGGCTTAATAGTGGGACCTGGGAACTTGAGATGCAGCCCAACATGTAGCCCCTCGCCTGCCCTATCCGTTTCTGTGTCATTCCCATCACTTTCTTGAATTGCCCAGATTTTCACACATGAAAACCTTAGCGAGCATCGGCGAAATACAAAAATGCTCTGGTCGCCCATTGACTTCAATGGGGTTCGTTGTTCGAAACGAACCCTCGAGCATCGCGGGAAGTTCGTTCCGAATAACGAGCACCCGAACATTTTGGTGCTCGCTCATCTCTAGTCTTAACCCTTTCCAATCCAATTTGTATTCTGGTTTTCCTAGGGGGCTTACTCTTTTTCTGCTGTTATGCAGCAGCGCTATATGCTGGCTAAAGCCAGTACTGCATGAGGTGACACGTTGGATAGGCTCCGATAGCAGAGAGGCTGGCAATATACAGTAAGAGAACCCCGACGGGCGTCTTCCAACATCGGAGCTGTACAGCCTTAAATCATAATGTCTTCAGAGGTCAGACAGTGGCTTGGAAAGGGTTAATGCCTCCTTCACACGAGCGTATACGTTTATACGTTTGCCCGTACGTACCGTTTAATTGCACGAAAAGACATTTTCCTGAGATGAAGTCCTGATCTTATTTAATGTTTTCTTGTCCATTAACACGGGAGGCTACGGCATGTTAACGAAAAAATGCAACACACAACAGAAATCCCTCAGTTAGCATAAATTTTGGGAATGACTTTTAATGCTGGACACTGCTAAACTCCCTCCCCCTACCTTTTTTTCAGCTCCCATAGGAATCTATGGGAGCCGCCAGCGTATCTCAGCTGAAAGATAGGGCATATAAAACCGGCCGTGGTATTTGGTCACGTATGTCTTATTTTTGGGGGCACAACGCTTTTACACAGCTGAGAATCAGTCATCTGAACTAATACATTGGAAACCAATGCTTCAGATGGTCGTGTCTAAACAGCCACGTAAAAACTCTTGTGTGAATTAGGCCTAAAATTAATTCACTGTGGCCGATTACAGAGCACAGATGTTCTTCTGAACTTTCATTTTCTCTATCAGCCCATCTGAATGTGCAAAATATCAGCCAACAAACCAGTAAACGCCCGTATTAACCCTTTCCCACCCACACCCCCATAAGGCCGATCATCTGCCAAAGGGCTTATTCACACGAGCGTATATTGGCCGCCGTTTTCACGGCCGGCCAATATATGCTACCATTTGATGCATTGGATTCCATTGCTGGCTGTGGGGAGGGGATGGGAGCTTAGCTCTGCCCCCATCCTGCCCACTCCCATTGCAAACAGCCGGAGGGGAGAAGAGGCGGGGAGAAGAGGCGAGGTGAGCCGGCTAGGGGAAGGGGGAGACAGTTTAGCATAGCAAAAGCATAGCTAAGCTGTATTCCCCCACCCAACGGCATATACGCCGAGCCAATGCATCACTTGGTAGCATAAATCGTCCGGCCGTGAAAGCATATACTCGTGTGAATAAGCCCTTACATGAATGGTGGTGAATGACAACTGATCACCATGCTCTTTGACTGGCACTCATTACAGCGCTATCTGTATTTCATCATTCCATTGCTAAGAAATGCAAATAAAAAGAATTGGACCTGTTTATTTGTTTGTTTGCTTATTTATTTTTAGCATACGACATATGCCATATAGAAGCGAAGCCCCATTTATACGGGACAAATGTCGGCCGACACTCGTCCCCACATGTACTCGCTCTCATGCCCTTGCACAGAAGAGAGTATCGTTGGCGCACAGCGGAACGGCTGGAGGAGATTTCACTCCTCGCTCTCCCCCGCCCCTCTCCATTCACTTAAAATGGCAGTTGTTTCAATACTGAACGGCTGCTGTTTACACTGAACGGTCATTGTTCAGGATTTTATGCTGCATAAACGATGAGCGATGATCCTGAATGATAATTGCTCAAGTGTAAACAGTAGCCGTTCAGTACTGAACGGCCACTATGTTAAATGAATGGAGAGGGGCGGGGGAGAGAGAGGAGTGAAATCTTCTCCAGTCATCCTGGCCCTCTGCTGGCCGCTCTGTCAGACAGCGATACTCGCTCCTGTGTGACAGTATGAGAGCTAGTATGTGCAGGGACGAGTGTCAGGCATCATGTGCCTGACATTCGTCGCGTGTAAAGGGGGGTTAAGAAGAAGGGACACGCAGATTGCATATGAATAGTATATGAAACTGCACTGAGATGAAAAAAACATCCATTTCTGTGTACGCAACACGGATGACTTTTTATACAGTTGTGTGCCTTAGGGCTTAAACAGAAAATCGTCCGTTCATGTGATTTTTCTCATGAGTTAGCCGTGATTTTTTTGCGTGGGCGATTTTGACGCCCGTGTGAATGAGCTATTCAACCGATTTTTCATGGCTTTACCAGGCCTATATTGTGGTTCTCATTGACACATTCTGCTGCACTAAATATTTCCTATTTCTGTAATTGTGAGATGCTGTTGTACCGTCAAGTAGAAATCATTCTGTGCTATTGCAGTGGTCAATTATATAAGTGATATTTAGTGCACCCAGTAGATACTTTATGTTTCTGGTTATTGCTGTCTTTGTTCATTAAATACAAGACTTAGGGCATTGTCAGATTTTGTGTTTTGTAAAAACAGGAATAAAGTCAGGAGCCGACCAGCTCCCTGGGGGTAGGTATTTCAAACAGCTAAACAATAAAAATTAATTTACTCAGTGGGTTAAAAGAAATGAAAAACTGCAAAGTCTGCAGAGGATTCTACAAATACAGTGCAGTATGTATGTTAAACATAGATGGAATTATTTGCAGGGTTTGCTTACAGTTTTCAGACTGATCGGTCAGTTTTCGCACATACACATCAACATAGGGCTTCGTGCACACAACTGTATTGCTAATGCAAGAGGTAGTGATCTGTAATATTGTTCTCATATCCTATACTTCTGTGTGTTTTCGACTCAAAGAACCCCATTCGCATCTCGATTTTCCTCTATCCATGTGAGTGGGAGATCTACCACCCCCGGCCCTCAAATCCTGTCTCTTGATCACCTTACCGCCTGGCTCCACCACTTCTTATCCTGTGAAATTGCAACTGTCATCTGACTTCAACATCTCCATTGATGACCCTATCTCCCTGTCTGCCTCTCAGGTTTTATCGCTAATTTCCTCCCTAGGCTTCTTACAGCTTCCTCCATACACAAATATGGTAACACGCTTGATTTGGCTTTCTTCTCTCCTTGTTCTGTTTCTGATTTTGCACACTCTTCTCTCCCTTTCTCCAATCATACTTGCTTTCCTTTACAGTCAAGTAAAGCTGAGCTGGAGGATCGGCAAGTGTTTCCTATTGTCTTTCAAGGACACTCCTACCTACCATTTACGTAGAAATCTACAGGCCGTTTACACCCAGCAATTTTTAGACTTATTACAGTCATCGCTGTCCCCGTTCTCTTACTTCTTTTGTTCCAATCTGGCTGCTGAGCACTACAATGAAAGTCTTGGGTCGGGAGGGGTAAGAAGGTGAATGAAGAAACTTATAAGGGTGCCTTCACACTGGCAATAAAATCGCACAATTTCCCAGCTCTCCGAGAAATCGCAAAATTATGAAGCCAATGGCTTCCAATGGCTCCATTTATATGTCTGATGCAGCGTGAAAACTAAATTGCAGCATTTCCATTCTGAATCGCAGCGCCGGCCCCATTGACATCAATGGGAGATGATCGTGATCCTCTGTCACTGCTGTGAGAGCACAGGGGAGTGCTTAAAAAATATAAGCCCTACCCCGAAAATAATCCCTAACTGTAGAAAAAAATAATAATTATAGATCACTTTAGAAGCACTGTCATCTCAGGCGCATCTTCTAGCAGGTCCCGGGCACTCTTTTGGCCGAGGATTGAAAAATCCTAGCCTCCTGAAAGCGCTGCCTCTGACTGGCTGAGTGCTGTGGCCAATCAGAGGCATCACTTAGCCATTAAATATAGCTCCCTATGATGGATCTTAGCGGTGAAGATATGGTGGCCTTTTGTCAAAGACAAAATTTACCACATCCAGCAGGAAATAACTCCAAAGTCCCCGATTAGCTTTGATCCTATTCTTTCCTGTACCCCCCTCTAATTCACTCTCAGCATTTGATCCAACAACAGAAGAAGTTTCCAGGCTTCTCTCTTCTTCTTGCCCTACTACCTGCATTACTGACCCTATTCTCTCTCACCTCCTTATGTCTCTCTCCCTGACTGCCGTTGGTCACCTCACAACAATATTCAACCTGTCTCTTTCTTCTGGTATTTTTTCTTCCTCCTTTTAAACATGCTGTCATATCCCCATTACTAAAGACTTGTGCTGTCTACTACCGATCCATCTCAATTCTCCCCTTTAACTCCAAACTCCTCGAACATCTGGTCTACTCTCGCTTAAGAAGCCATCTCTCAGAAAGTTTCTTTCTTGATCCCTTACAGTCTGGTTTTCGCTCTCTACATTCTAAAGAAACTGCTCTCATTAAAGGGTTAAATGATCCCCTGACTGCTAAATCAAATGGTGACCATTCTCTACTGATCCTCTTAGAACTATCTGCGGTGTTTTACACTGTAGATCACTAAATTCTCCTCAATATGCTCCATACTATTGACCTTAAGAATACTGCACTCTACTGGTTTTCCTACTACCGCTCTGACCGTGCATTCAGTGTCTCCTTCACCGGCTCTACTTCTTCTACTCTTTCCCTTGCTGTTTGTGTTCCTCAAGGTTAGGTCCTTGGTCCTCTCCTCTTTTCCATCTACATGGCCCTAAAAGGACAAACTATTAGCCTCTCTCATCTCAATCCATCAACCAGCCCGGGCTCTCTGCTCTGCTAATGAAACCAAACTGAGCGCCCCGTTAATTCGAACTTCTCATTCCCGCCTCCAAGACTTCTCCAGAGCAGCACCGATCCTCTGGAACGTACTACCAAAGGCTACCCGAGCAATCCAGGACTCGCAGAACTTCAGGCGTGCTCTAAAAACGCACCTCTTCAGGAAGGCATACCGCATTTCCTAAACAAACCCCTCTGTACGCCTCCTGATAACATGCTCCCTGACCTACTGACTGCAATCCCTGCTAGCCACCATATACCGCTCCTGCAGTCATACCGATTCTGCCGTCACATGCCTAAATGTCTGACCATTGTCTATGTGTATAACATCGCTCACTCTCCACCTCGCCATACCGTGCACATCTCCAGCCCCTTTACCTTCTGTATCAGCCCACTATTCGTAGTATGTAAGCTCGTTGGAGCAGGACCCTCACCCCTATTGTTTCCATCAATTGATTACTATGTAACCATGGTTCTGTAATGTTTGTACTTTTGTCTTTCTGTATCCCCCCTGTCTATGTAAGCGCTGCGGAATATGTTGGCGCTATACAAATAAAGTTTATTATTATTAGTAAATTTGGGTTTTGTTACCCTCTCTACACTGATGACATCCAATTATACACTTCTTCCATGACATCACATCTTTGCTACTACAAAATGCCAATGATTGTCTGTCCACTGTCTCCAAAACTATCTCATCTCTCTAAAACCCAACCTCTCAACAACAGAATTTCTTGTATTTCTGCCACCCACTAATCAACCTAAACCTGATATCTCCATCTCAGTTTGTGGAATCACCACAACCATAGCGTTTCCACGCTAGGTTTGGAGCCGTGGGTGTAGCAACCGTGCAGGTCCAGAGAGTAGCCAGGGGAGAGCCAGGAGTCAGCAACAGGTGGTCTCAGGTTCGCAGTACAAATGGAGGAGGAGGGTATTGTTGTCAGGAGTTAAGCCAGAGGTCGATATCAGTATGTTTCGGTTCACAGTACAAAATGAAGGAGGCAGGTAATGTTGTCAGGAGGGAAACCAGAGGTCTGCATCGGTATGTCTCAGCAATTGTATTGAGAGGAGCAGTAGTAGCAGGAGCTAGACTTAAGGCAGCAAGCACAATAATCTCACACCGGGGCAGAGGCAGGGCCAGGTTTTTATAGTTTGCTTGATTCGGAACTGGGTACAGCTAGAACAAGGGAAACAGAGGATGGAGACAGTCAGGGAAACACAGTAGCATGGCTAGGTGTTTCAGCAGAGGAGCTGTCCAAGCCCTGGATGGTTTAGTGGAGAGAGCTGCTGATTGAAGTGCAGAAGGTCCTGGGTTCAAACCGTGACAATAACTCTCTGCTGTGTTGGGGTCATATTTGATTCCAACCTTTGCCTTTCCCTTTCATGTCACCTGCACCTCCCGAATCTAATAGTCTAAACTCATATCGCACTTGGGAATGTGCATTTACCCCGCAGATGCCTCACATCACTTCAGGGTAGTAGTGATCCTCTGGCACGGCTGAAAGCTGAGCTGGAGGATCGGCAAGTGTTTCCTATTGTTTTTAATAGGAAACCTCGCATGGCACTCATGTGCACATCGCACACCATGCAATGTGTTTTCCGGCCCAATTGAAAACAATGGATGACACGTTCCAAGAAAACGCCCATAGATAGAACATGCCACGATTTTTTCAGGTTTTGTATATTACCATATTACCCCATTGTTTTAAATATTTGTGCACAAATCGCCCACGATTTTTTTTGGCTGCATGAATGCAGCCTTAGAGTTCCCACACATTTGTGTTTTTTAAACGCTACGTTAACTCTGCATTTTTTTAATGCAAATGTCATTGGGACTTTTTTAATGTTAAAAACGCATTGCACTAAAATGGCACAAAAAGGCTCGCACAGAAATAGGACACACCACGATTTTGTTACCACGTGGATTTTCTGCGATCAAAATCGTGGCTGTCTGCATAGGACTGTGTGCACGCATGAAATTCTATGGCAGCGTGCAATGGCGGAAAATCAGAGCGGAATCTCGCTGCCAGGGATCGCGCGTATACATTTAGTGACTACCCGACGGGCAGATGCGCGTGTTTGGTGCAGAAAACACAGAAAGATAGGACATTTTTGCACCTGCGAAAACAATGCGCTCAAGAAAAGAAAGTGGGAAGGAACCCATTGAAATTAATGGGTCGAATTCTCTGCATTATACGTGCGGGAAATTCCTGCGGACGTAATCGCGGCATTTCACATTTGTCCGTTTACGTCTTTATCACTGCACATATCTAGGTATGGTTTATAGAATATAAATTTTGTGCCATTTTTGATGCCTTTTGTTGAGAGGCATTTACTGAATGTAGACACACCAACAAGATCTCACCTCTGTCATGTGCCTAAGGGCTCAGTCACATGGGCGCATCCAGGCGCCAATGCGCCTGTGTTACTGCAGGATAAGACGGCTGCACTGCAGGTGCGGACGGCTCTCCGCACCCCCGGAAGAAAGAACACACGACCGGCTCCATTGCCAGTCATGTGTTCTTTCTTCCGACGGTGCGGAGAGTCGTCAGCACCTGCAGTGCAGCCGTCTTATCCTGTAGTAACACGGGCGCATCGGAGACCGGATGCGCCCGTGTGACTGAGCCCTAAGGCCGGATACACAAAAAGAACAGTAAAATACGCCAGAATGCACCCGAAAAAACACATCGCAAATACGCACTAAAATGTTTGAATCTGGGCTTAGGCCCCCTGCGCACGCCGCAGAATTTCCACCCCTGCCTGCCTGCATAGGATTGCATTACAATACGCAATCCTATGCAGATGGCCGCGATTTGTCCGCGTGAAAATACACGCGGAAAACAAATCGCGGCATGCTCTATTTCTGTGCGGGTCTCACAGAGGCCCGCACAGAAATGTCACTCCCAGGACACTGGCTCCGGTCTGCGCACGCGCCGGCTGGACGCCAGCCGGCACATCACATAGCCGGAGCTGCTGGAGAGGTGAGCGCCGCACTGGTCCCTGCAGGGGCTCTAGTCCGGTCCCGCTTCGAGAATTCTCGCAGCGGGACCCGACCCGTCCATCTGCCAGGCGGCCTTAGGGCGGTTTCACACAACCGTATGTGAAAAAGACGCACCTCAGCTCAACATATTTGTGCATGAACAAGGTTGGATGAGGCAGATTTGCGCATGTGTAGGCACATAATACTGTACTTTTTTACGCACGCAGGGCCAGTTCACACACGAACGTGACACGCACCATCCTCGGATTAAAGCACTTATTTGCCTAAGGAGGTCCATATGCGTTCTTTCCCCCAGGGCTTTACGCAACGTTTCACGCACCCACCTGCATCTTTGCAGACTTCTGTGGGGCCTTTGCTGCGCAATATGCAGAAAGATAGAGCAGGTCCTATTTTTTTCCACACCCATAAAATGCGCTCGCAAAACACGCTAATGAGGACAAAGCCATTGAAATCCATAGGTTCTATTCTCCGCGTTTCGCGCTCATATATTTTACACCTGCATTTTTAATTGCACAGAAGGGAAGAAAGACAAAGGAATGAAAAAACAGATGTAAACAGAACAAAACGTAAACAAACTGCCAAAAACGCTCCCTTTTTTGCCTGATCTGTAAGAAGGACAGAAGCCGTGCTTTAGGTTTGGTTCATTTAAAAAAAAAAAAAAAACGGAAAGCAAAACGCTGACGCGAACGAACCCTAAATTTACCATCAACAATATTATTCTAGTGTAACAGCTGCATGAAGTCCCCGGAGACAGTTCACGAATATTGTCTCATTTTCTGTCCCCGTAGACGAGAAGTAGAAACGTGTAAACGATCGCCTGCAGAAGACGTGGACACATTCTATTTGCTGTCCGAAGAGTAAAATAAGCATGAGAAACCATCCTTCTATTTTAAGAAATAAACTAGCGTTCGGAGACGCTGCCTGTTCTAAGTGATTTTATTATATCCCAGCAGAAGACCTCTGTAGTCGTCTTTTCTTTCTGTTCGTTGCTAGGAATTGTGGCGGCAAGAGGTTGCTAAGCAACATGGCACCAATATGAGATTTTCGAGTCAAAGTGGTAGCACCTCAGGGAGTCGCGGAGCAGTGATAAAACATCAGAATTCTTCATTATCAGTTTTTTAAAAAGGTTTGGATGCAATACTTATAACAAATGACACAATCTATACATTATTGTATTTGGATGTGTGTCTATGTACACTGGCTCTGGTACACCCTACTATCTGCCCCTTCTTGGGAACACAAGGGGTGAATGAATGCCAAAAAATGCCGCTTATCTCAGGTAATTAGAAGAGAATGAGCTAGGTGTACGAGAGGGCAATGCAATGCGAGGTTTCCCATTGAAAACAATAGGAAACACTTGCCGATCCACTGGGGAAATCGCACATTCCCGAGCACAATACTGTGTAGAGCTTCACGGCCCGATATCGCACTCGCCCATGTGAAATTTGCCCTAAATCAACCCTTCGGTTTAGGAACAAAATCTTGTCCTGAGACTAAAGGAGGCGGTTATACTACTTACTGTTGGTCTTCCCTGCTGACGCTCCTCTGATCGCTTCTCCCGAGTCTGTCTTCAGCCATCCAAGATGGCCGATGTAATCTTCAGACTACCTAATCTCCGAAATGCGTTGCTCACAGCAACTGTTACTCCCTGTTTTTTTTCTTCTATTTATTGTTTAATGTGAATTAATGAACCTAAAATCTCGACACATCCCCATTGTGGACTATTGATTTGGACCCCTGGAGAACATTGTTGTGGTGTTCTGCAGACCAGGATTAGGGGGATGTTCTCAATGGAGACTCCCTGTGAAATAAGTTCATTGACTTTTACTTTATCTAAATGGATTTAAGAAAGCAAGGAGATTATCCAGGCTTTATTAAAAATGTAACTTTATCTGAAAGTAGCATCTTAGACCACTATTGTAGGCAATCCTGTCGCTCTATACTTTATTCCCTGTAAGGCCTTTTTCACATGAGCGTTGCGATTTTCAGCCGAACGTATTGCACCAGAAAATCGTATGAGGAAGAAATGGCCGCGACCAAGTCGCGGCTAAACCTCGCGATTTTTTCGCTCATTCATACGGCCGGATGCAGCATATATATGCTGCAGCCTGAAATTCTTTCGGTCGACATAGAGCCAGCTGACATAGTTTAGTAGCACTAGCCGCTGCTAAACTCCCTCCCCCTCCCACCCCATACCTTTGCGGCAGCTCCCATAGAAGCCTTACGGCGCTGTTGTGCTTCAGCCAACAGGGCCACTAGGGAGCGTCAGGGCTCCTTTACACTGGCAAGGGTGATATCGGCCCATGAATCACAGCCCAATATCGCCTTCGCAATCTATGTGGAAATCCCTGGATGTGAGGCGTTTTTCCATGGAAACAGCCTCGCATCCCTGCGGGGCTGAAGGAATCCCCTGGCACAGCTGTCACAGCCGCAGCAGGGGATCGCTACGTTCTCCCATTGTTTTCAATGGGACCAGCGCTGCTGTCACCGGCCCCATTAAATACAATGGGCAATATCGCAAAAAGAAAGGACATGCTTCAATTTTTTTCTCTGCATAGCATCAAAACGCAAATGTGAATGAATGCATTGTATGAGCGCATAGCGAGCAACGCATCAATCTAGTATTTGTAAAAAGGTGTTAAATGGGAATTTTTCTAGCCTATATCCGCATGAGGGTTCAGTGACGTATAGGGCACACTACTGGTTTATATGTCAGCCGCATGCCCTAAATACTGAGTGTATTTTGTGTGACTGTAATGGGGTGTCTTATGGATTTTCAGAGCAGAATCTGTTCTGTAAACCCCAAGATATCACTTATTAGACAGACGCACTACAGCAAAGACCGTTAGTTATACCAATTCACTGGTCAGAAGAAAATGATCACAATTTCTATTCTCCAGCTCTCAACAGAACTTGGAAGAGTTTATACCAGAGAGCGTCCGCCAGACTAGCAGGATGCTATATCATCTACAATAATGGTAGGAATTATACTGTACCGTCTGAAAGTCTTCATTGAGCTTCCTGTGTATAGTAACATTCCTATAGAACAAGAGTAAAACTGAAAAATGGCATAAAACCCTAACAAACATTGACATGTACCCAGCAAGACTCCAACCCATACACTGAAAGAGTCTGGCATAAATGGCCTGCAGTGCTGCCAATTAAGACCTAAAGATTAGGAAACCATTATAAGCACATTTTTCCATTTGCAATTCCCTGGAATAATTACGTTCAGTTCCTTTTGTTGCCTAGTTGGTGAATGTGAACATATAATAGGTTTAAAACAGCAGTAGGAATTGCTACTTTTACTATTATTACCATTATTCTTAAAGGGAACCTATCCTAGCAGGTAGAAGTCTGCATGCCCGTGACTTTGAAGCTGAGTTTAAGGGCACATTTAGCGTATGCTTTTTTACGGCTGCCCACACGCTTCATTAATGAAGAATAGCCGCGATCGAATCCCGAGCTTAATTAGTGTTTTCTCGTCCATTCACAAAGGTATATCGCGGGAAAAATACGCAGCAGTGCAGAATTCCGCTGGTCGGCAGAAATTCTCGGAATGACTTCTAATAGCTTCAGTAGTTTTTCCAAGCACCGGATGCAGGTAAACTCCCACCCCTCCCTTGCTGTGATTTTTCTATCTCAGACTCTCGGTCCAAGAGAAAAGTCATCCAATATAAACCCATTTAAAATGGGTTCTTTTCACGTGATTTCTGAATATCACGCAATGCACGGAAATTGTGCATGAAAACTGCCCGTGTAAATACACCCTCAGCTTATGACCCAAGTGCTATCATTGATCAAGACATATGACTGCCACCAGATTGTTTGAGTCTTTGATAAGCTATTGGTTTTTCATTGTTGTGCACATGCACAGAAAGAAGTCGAGTACAGTGCTACCCTGAAAATAAGACACTGTCTTAATTAATTTTTGCCCCAAAAGAGGCACAGTGTCTTATTTTCAGGGGAGTCTTAATACTCACCTAGCAGGCGCCGTCTGGGTCCCTCTCACTAGTCTCCGGCAGTCTTCCGTGTAGTCCTTAGCACTGAGAGAACATTCTCTTCCTGGTAAGGGGGCTTGAATACCCCGCCTCTAGCAAGAGATTACTTTGATTGGTTCAGGAACGCCACGTTAGCCAATCAGAGCCGGCACTCAATGAACCAATCACAGGCATTCAATGGGTAGCTTAAAAAGTAGTTTATCTGTGAGAATCTTTTAGGCTGCTTTCACACGGGACAAGATATTCCACAACACCATTATGGAATATATTGTCCCAGACCTCTGTACCAAAATCCACATGTCTTAAATGCAGATTTGGATGCGGAATTACCAGCAAAATTCTGTCATTTGTAATATCACATCAAAATCTGCACTTTAGCAGTGTGGATATTGGTACTAATTATATTCCGCAAGAGGACATGTTTTGCAATGAAATTGTGGAATAGCCCGCTCCCGTGTGAGAGCAACCATAAAAGCTTACAGTATTATGTCCTCATACGTAATCCATGTGATCAAACTAGAATGATGGACCTCAATATAATGTCCCCTATATGTCCCCAGTCATCATATCTGAGGAATTGGGTCAATAGTTTCCAATATTAAACCTTAACATTTATTAAATATGAACTAAAATAAAGGGTATTACAATAAATACTTCACAAATAAATATGCACAAGTACCAGGTGTAGAGGGCACATAAATGTATATAACAACCACTTAAACCTTCACTATGTACATACAACATAGAAAATCAGATGATAACTCCCAAGTTCAGATTGTGGCACTTGAGGATTCTAAATCTGTAGTTTTGATATTTCTCAAACAATAATTCCAATGATATGACAGGAGGAACAAAAGAGGGATCAGTCTCTGACCCTTGTGTTCCCAGACTTTATGCTCTACGAAGATGTGTTAGCCGCTCTAACATGAGCAAACTCGTAGAGTGACCCTGTTGAGGAAACCCTAATAATGTCCCTACTGGGTAATCAGTCCTCTAATGTGGCCCAAACATTAAAATCAATGAGAACTGCACCTGCAATTATGAGTGTCGGCTACTACATAGGGCATCAAAGAGGAGGAAGTGACAGCATCCGTTGAGGGTTTTAGGCTTGATAAAGACTATTGTTACTCGAAACGTGGCCTGTATTTGTCTGTTGGATATGGAGCAATAAAATTTGATATTTTAACCTAAAACCCTCAACGGATGCTGCCACTTCCTCCTCTTTGATGCTCGACATAGGGACTGGAGGTCCATAGTCCCACTGGTGGCTTGGCATATACTTGTTCAATATCTCTGCGCTTTTGCGCATTCTTTGGTGTGCTGCAGGACTCTATCTTGGATACTACTGGGCTACTACATAGGGGTCGGAGTGATCTGCTTCCGCTCCATATACCTGGGTGTTGTGGCGCTGACAGTGGACGTCCTGATCACACAAACCATCCTTTATCTAAATAGCTTTTCAGATTATATTGGAGCTGCATGCTATCTGCATAATGCTCGAAATTGCATCCTTTTGAATGAGCCCTAAGGCCGGTTTCACAATCGCATATTTGTATTGTGTGCATGTGACTTTTCTTCCCCATTCCCTTTTACCATTGACCATCCAATTAGCATCCAAAGTAGGTCAGTCTCTGTCTGGTGATCTTGTCTTCCAGGGACACCTCCGGGTTGATACGGTCCAGGACAGCTTTGTTGGTGACCCTAGCTGCCAAGGGATTCGTAGAAGTTCTCTCCAACAACACAACTTAAAAGCGTTGATTTTTATTCTGCCTGCCGTATGTTACCTGCGGGAAGACGATGGCTCTGATTAACCTCCGTTTGATGGTGACTGAGACATCCTTGCACTTCCATATGGGGTCCATCATGGCCGTACAACCTTAGTGCTAATCAATGCTTTATCTCACCAGTCGCGCTGCACTACGATCGATGAGGGACCCAAGGAATACGAAACTATTAACCACTTTGATTTCCTCGTTGTTGACCTTTCTGTGGACTTCCTTGTTGGCAGCGGCCATGATTTTTGTCTTCTTGATGTTCAGGTGAAGTCCCATCTTCTCACTTTCTTCTTTTAGCTTCAGGATCAGCGTCTTCAGGGTCGTATCGTCTGCGTATCTTAGATTACTGATGGTTCTTCAACCTATTTTCAACCCAATCCCCATATCATTTAAATCCAGCCTCCTCATGATCATTTCTGCAAAGAGGCATCCTTGTCTTGTGCCCTTTATGACCTTGAACCATTTTGTATTCCCATATCTGGTTCTCACTTCTTGATTGCTGTAGAGGGACCCGATCACCGTGATGAGGTGCGCTGGGTCTACCTCCCTCAGTGCTTCCCATAACGTATCATGCTCAATGTAGTCAAAAGCCTTGGTGTAATCAGTGAAACCAGCTAGAGCATCTTGCCTTTTCCATGATCCACCTCAGGTTTGCGAGCACTTTTAATTATAATAAACGCATCACAGAAGGGGAAATCAAGAATTAAAAACAATCACAGAAAAATGGCCGTTACTGACTGAGGAGTGCATATAGATGCAGCCTCCTCTCACCAGGTAGCTGACTACCAAATGGAGAAGCCAATAACACCTGTGCAAGACACCGATAAAACAACCACTCACACTGCCTCTTGATAATGAGGGGGGTGGATGCTTGGTGTACACTCCCACACATAGTGGATACAAGGTGCCAGACCATTCTGATATATGTAGTTCACCATGCAGACCAGCAACCTATTAATGACGCCATGATAATTTGCCGAGTTGCCCTGCATATCCATCAGTGAACCACATTGGCACTGCCACCCTTGGCTCCCCCTGGAGTCTTAAAGCCACGCTGCATGTGAATGATAGATAATAAATGCAAGGCATTGGTTGGATGTTGGCCAAGATACATGAGGCCACTAACCACTTCACGGTTCCTTGCATTGTAGTGGGTCCCTACACTAATATAAATGCATCACAGAAGGGGAAGTAAAAGATTAAAAACAATCACAGAAAATGGCCGTTACTTACTGACTGAGGAGTGCATATAGATGCATCCTCCTCTCACCATGCAGGTAGCTGACTACCAAATGGAGGAGCCAATAACACCTGTGAGGGCACCGATAAGACACCCACTCACACTGCCTCCTGATAATGAGGGGGGTGGATGCTTGGTGTACACTCCCACACATAGTGGAGAGGAGGATGCATCTATATGCACTCCTCAGTCAGTAACTAACGGCCATTTTTCTGTGATTGTAAATATAATAAACCAAATATTTAGGACATTTTATCTCTGATTAAGGCCTCCTTCCCACGAACGGATTTCCGCCGCGTAATTCGCGGCGAAAATCCGCTGCGTTGCCCGCAGCTATTAGGTTCTATTGAACCTAATAGCACAATGCTCACGATGCGTAATTCCACCGCGGAATTACGCACCGCGATTTCTCCCGTCCTCACCCGCAGCATGCTCTATTTTCTGCGGGTGAGGACGGGCTGTACGCACTGACGGCTTCCATTGCAGTCAATGGAAGCCGTCCATTCACGCTATCTCCCGCTGTCACCAGCGGGAGATAGCGTGAAAAAACGCTTTCCCGCCCACCGCCGCGCGTCATATGACGCCATATGACGCGCACGGCCGCGTCACGTGACACGGCCGGCCGCGTCACGTGACACGGCCGGTGACGCGCGGCGGTGGGCGGTGACGGGCGGCGGTGACGGGCGGCGGTGGGCGGGGAAGCGATTTCACGCTATCTCCCGCAGGTAAGTATAGGGGCTCTGGGGGGCGCCGTGACGGGCTTCACAGCGTAATATTACGCTGCGGAGCCCGTCACGCTCGTGGGAAGGAGGCCTTAATATGGGATTATGTTTCTGGGTGACTTGCAGGAAATTATGGTATAATGTGATAGGAGGAAGCAGTAATTTAAAAGTAACTCACTAAATGAACTTCTATTACGTCTTCATAGGACAGATAATGTTACACATAATACTACATAGTAATTATGCACTTGCTGTTTTTAACCCCTTAAGGTCATGGCCTATTTTGGCGTTGAGGACGCAACAATTTTTGGGGGATTTTCATCTCCACTTTTCAAAAGCCATAATTTTTTTTATTTTTCCATCGACATGGCCGGAAGGACTTGCTTTTTGTGTGGTGAACTGTAGTTTTGATCGGAGCCATTTTTGGGTACATAGACTATATTGTAAAACTTTTATTAATTTTTTATGATTGCAGGGAGAGAAAACACATCAATTCTGCAATTTTTTTTTGTGTTTTTTTACAGCGTTAATCATGCAGCATAAATGACACAATACATTTTTTCTGCAGGTCGGTATGATACCAAAATTGTTATTTTTTTTTTAGTTTTTTTCACTGTTCCGCAGTAAAAACCCTTTTTTTTGGAAATTATTTGTTTTTCTAAATCGCTGCATTCAAAGTCCTATAACTTTTTTATTTTTCCATGGACGGAGCTCTGTGAGGGCTTGTTTTTTGTGTAACAAGCTGTTGTTTTTATGGGTACCATTTTGGGGTACATACAGCTTTTTTGATCATTTTTATTGCTTTTTTGTGAGGCAAAATGTAAAAAAATAAGCATTTTGCCTCAGTTTTTGTAATGACTGTGAATGTGGAACAGGTGATGATCCAATCCAGCAGAGTTGACAGCCAATCCCAGCGTGGGAGGTAAGATACCAGATGTACGAACCCTGTATGCAGATGGAAACTAGGGAAAGTATCTTGTCCTGAACTAATAACCAGGAGAGGGGAACCCCTGCCTATAATTAGAGCACTTGTCCCAATAAGGAAGACCCCACGGTCTTCTTCTAGGCGCTGACTGACCCTAACAGGACAGAACAGCTATAAAACAAGCGACAGAACAATATCGGGGCATACAGGAACAAAGGAAGTACAAGCTGACAAGGATAAACAGAGAAACAGACTCAAGAGGATAACAGACAGCTTGATACATGAACGGAGGACACAGAACACGAGCAGAAAGCAAGGTAGCAAGGAAACTGCCAAAGCAGCGGCTAAACATGGAGTTATGGACACAAACCACACAACAACACTACAGCACTGACTGAAAGGCCCAGGGCAGCTACATAGGGAGGTGATTAGAAAAGGTGCATCAGCTGAGTAGGAGGCCCAGAAGCAATTAACCCTAGGAGTGCTGGAAGAGAATAAATGTAAGTTCAGCGAACAGAGAGAGCAGGACAACGCCTTCGTCTGCCAGACACAGAAGCAGAGAATTGTGTCTGAACAGTTTTTTAGGTGTTTTTTTTACACTTTTTGCCATGCAAGTTAAAAAGTGTGTTCAATTTGTTGCGCGAAAGCACAAGAAAAGGGGTTTTTCTTACTTTTTTTTCTACATTATTTTTATTTTGACACTGTTTTGATCTTTTTTTTACACTTTTTATGTCCCTGTAGGGAACTTGTACAATAGCATCTATGATCACTATGCTAAAGCATTGCAGGACTTCTGTCCTGCAATGCCTTATCACTTGTTATAGCGATCATAGGCACTGGCAATGCAAGATTCCTGTATCTGGCATCCTGTTGCCTTGGCAACCCGCTGGGCTCTCCGCAATTACATGGCAGAGGGTCTGATGACATCACAGAGGGAGCGTGCCTCTATGAATCATAGACATGTTGTGATCTACATAGATCGCGGTGTGTAAGGGATTAACAGCGGGGGTCGCTGTCCTGATGCACCCCAGCTGTTGCAGCAGGAGGCCGGCTATCGGTGACAGCCGGCTCCCGCTGCAATATAGTGCGGGATCTCTTCTGATCTCGCGCTATCCTTAGGGCAAAAAGATGAATAAAAAACTTACAGTTAAACATTACACTAGTTAATTAATAATTATGAAAAACAATGGCAGTAAGGCCTAATGCACATGGGCGTACTTGCACTGTGGGATCCGGAGCTGCGAATCCTGCAGTAAATACAGCCCCATAGAACATGCATTGAAAAATGCATTTCCATGCCCACAAGCAGAAATCAACTGCGATACTTCACTCACAGGGTGATCTCGCAGAGGCTCACACGGCCACATCATCCATGATGCGTCGGCTCTGCACTGCGCATGTACGGCTGTGCGGCAGGCGACACTTCCGCAGAGGGGAGAGAAGATGCCAGACGGGTAAGCCGGAGGTCACTGCAGAGATACAGGGTCGCATTCCGCTGGGAGAATCTCGCAGTCGGAATCCGACACGGCCGTCTGCATTCAGCCAAAGTCAAAGTAGATGTTTAGGGCCCTTTTACACGGAATGTTTATTGTTCTGATTATCATTGCATCATGCAAATTTGAATGATCATAATTCAGTGTAAACACTTCCAGCAACAGAACAACAAATGATAATTTGTTTGCTTATCGTTTGTCAATCAGTTTAGGCCTCCAGATTCCGCCTCCAGTTTCTGCAGCTAATACCAGCCCATAGCATGCTATGGCAAATCGCGATTTCCTGCCCAGAAGTGGAAATCAATTGCGATTTTCTGCTCGTGGGGGGAAAAATTACAGCATGCTGCGATTTTTTACGCACGGCCGGCTTCCATTGAAGTCAATGGAAGCCATCCGTCCTGCGGCCATTCTGCAATCATCATTGCAGAATGGCCGCAGCAACCGCATCATCGCCATAGTGACAGCGCCACATTCTCTGTAGTGCGTGTGCCAGCGCCTCGCCCGGCACATCAGCAGCAGAGGAGAAGACGGTGGAGAGGTAAACTGGGGTCACCGGTTGAGCACCGGGCCACAGTCGTTACTAAATGTATAGCATGGAGTTGTACAAAGCAATTTTTAACAATGAAGAAGCCACACTGCCCAGTCGAGGTTGAATTATGCAACAACTTGGTTGGTAGAAGGAACAATAATTTGAAGCACATATTAACTAGTAGATGCAAGAAAGCGAACTCACCAGTAGAAAACAGGAACATAATCAATAATAGCACAAAGGTTGATAGTAGGTAGATGTTAAAGCAGATGGGTGATGGTGAACAAATATCAAATTAACAGTAACTGACCCTAAATCTTGCTTTCCTTAAGTCTTTTACTAATTTAGTCCTGATGCTCACCCTAACACTAGGCACCACTGTCCCTAAGGTATCCCTAAAGCTATCCCTAATAGAAACCAATCTGAAACCCTGACCCTGACCAACCATGCAAAGGCACTAAGACCTAGAGACAATAAAAACAAACTGAGCAAAGCTGGACTAAGAAGCAAGGCAAAGACAGATACAAACTGAGAAAAAGCAAAGATAAAACAATATAGATAAGAAGCAAGGACTGGGCTAGAAATAACCACAGGAACAAATTAGCCCGAGAGGAAACAAGCCAGACTGTGAACAAGATACAAGAAACACAAGGAATACTGAATAAAAACACACATAGCTTACACTATAACCAGCAACACACTGAAGGAGCCAGAAATATCAAGAAAGAGGCTAACCAATCAGGCATTCCTTTACAAAGGATCATGAGTTGCATCAGCAGAATTCATGGTGATCATATCAATCAGCAGCCTAGGAGGAGCTTAAGAATAGTAAAACACTCGCTATTGGTTGAAATCAAGTTGTTTATAATAAACCACAGGAGCGTGTTTGCATGGGTTTTTGCACGCACAGGTTTTGTGCATGCAAAACACAGAACATAGAACCTATTGATTTCAATGGGTTTCGTCCTCATAAGCTTGTTTTGGAAAAACGTAAGACCTGCTTTATCTTTCTGCGTTTTGCGCAGCAAAGGCTCCCATGGTAGTCTATGGAAGGTGTGCAAATATGCAAGGAGAAGCGTGAAACACTGTGCAAAACGCGGGGAGAAAAACATATCTGGACATCATTAAGCTAAATAGCCTTTTAGTCCACAAAAAGGATGTCCCACGTGCACGTGTGAACTGGACCTGCATGCGCAAAAAGTACAATCTCATTCAACCTCGTTCATGCGCAAATACTTTTGTGTATACGGTCATCTTAATATGCCCTTACCCCCTGGACAACCCTCTCGCAAAAATATGTAAGTAAGCATGAGTGGGAACACATATTTGTACCATTTTAATTAGTTGCATGTATCATCAATCAGAGTGAACATTACTACAAATTATACAGCTGTGTTTATTCATGGTCCACACCCTTAGTTTTGATCAAGCTTCATAAATTAACCATGGAAGGAAGTGATTTAAGTCCTGTAGTCATGTTGTTTGTCTAGTGTATTGCCCTGCATTCATTACAATGCAGAATAAGATTACGTTCATATTACATTGTTCAGTTCGAAGAGAACATCAATGCAGATAATGTAGGGATCAAAGAGGCAAAATCGTTTCATAGAATTTAACCAAAGAGAGCACTCCCCTCCAAAGAGAACGGGTCATGTGCAAAAGTTACGAAAATTTCACTTAAAATGTATTAAATAATTAAAAATGATGAAAAGTCAACTACACTTTTCAATAGCAGTGGCACCCAACAAGGAAAAGTATGGTAATTTTTTTTTTTAAATGGGTGTTTATGGGTGATGTGTGGCATTGTATGACACAGAGTTGCGCAGGCTGAAGCTTTATCTTTGAAACATGACATTTCACGCAGGCTGGAATTACGCCGCAGCACGCAGCCAAATGCACACCAAAATCTACAGGTTAAAAAAACACAGGTAGTCTGCGGATTTTTGATGTGCATTTTAGCGCCGCTTGCTGTGTATCATTCGGCCTTTTCCAACCTGTATGAAAGGTCTTACTTTACCTATACACTTTTTTTTTACTGCCAAAGAGTAATATCTTTTATTTTTCTGTCAAAGTGGCCTTTTTTATTTTGTTAGATGAGTCCTATGTTTTAATAGAACCATTGTGGGGTACTTATAACTTAGTGTAGAGGTCCCGAATATTTTGAACATTGTAAGTAATATTTAACTTTAAGTGATGGTCAAAAATGGAAGAGAGAAATTTTTAGCCTTGGAACATATGGTGACTTTTAGCATGGCACACATTAAATGGCCAAATATCATATTATAAGTGCTCTTTTGTCTTATTTTGATTCAGTGCACCTACGTCTGGCCGTCTAACCCTGACGACTTGCCTGTGACCTTGGCACAGACCATCTCCATTCATGCACTACCACATGCTTCAACTTTTGGTTTCCAATGTCAGGGAGAGAGAGGGGGGACCACAACTGATCCAGCCTGTGTCACCAATTTGTCATGCATCGAGAACTCCGAAATGACGGCTAGTCATGGCAGAGCCCTGATTGATCACTCTAGTGGGATTCCAAGTGCAGAGTCATTAGAATACATGTGGATTTGTACCCAGCTTTCTCAAGCTTCTGCACGCATGCACAACAAAAGCTCCAATCACCCCCTGGTCGGTCTAACGTCTCCAGCACTCTGCAATACCCACATACACTCGCTGCGACCACCAGCTTCTATCACAGGGAAACTGAAGCGGAGGAATTAGTTTTTGTGGAAAAATCATAATTCACCATTTTGGCCATATCTCTGCAAGAGATCCTCCGATCGGGAATATATGCCCAGCATATTTCTGGTCATGATTTTATCTATTCAGCAATATCAAGTATGACAAGTAAATTATAACCAGGTATGCGGATATGCCATTTGGGGGTGTTGTGGGGCCCGTACCTCAATGTGTGTAGATGTGTTTTAATTGACTGGCCCGCCCGGTTCCGAAAACATAATTCATATCAGGCTAAGAACTTCACACAACGAGTAATCCTTATTAAAAGATTTTCGTCCGATTTGAATCTTGGAGCCAGGATGTCTGCGAGGAATACCTGAGGTGTCAAACCACCCTGGCAGGGGGTAATTTTTATCCCCCTGTCCCTAGCTAATATTATTGCCATCATGATCAAAGACTTCCTGAAGCCAAATGCAGAGACCTCTCAGATGTGAAGGAGGAAGGGGAGATTAAAAATATCAAGGAGTTCAGCTTTTCTAGTCTCCTGAGCGGCAGCTGGTGGACAGCTGGGTGACACTTTTACAATATCATTATACCACATCCAACATTAGCTGATCTAACTTCATAACCATCTCAAATAGCAACCAGTGTCAGCTACTACCATAAAAGAAAATTATGAGGGACCTCAGCAGCAAAGTCCTACATGTCATAAGATTCTGGTGCACACTGATGGAGCTGCGAGGCTCCGTCTCTCGGTTGGACTAGTGCCAATCCTACGTGGTACAAGGAAATTGTTCCCTGTCAGTTAAATGATATCTGCACATTACAGATGCAGAGTCATAAATGAAATAACTACTGTACCTGTTATTGTGGTGTCCTAGGAAGAGGTGTAGTCCCCACCCAAAAATTGCCAGGAATTTAGATCCTGAGGCAGTGAAGGTGGGGCTAATAGCAAAGGAAAAACATTATGAGTGTGCTCATGAAAATAAATAGTGTGGTTAGGCAAAAAGGGACGGTAATAAGGTATTGCATGATACCACCATACAGTAAGAGCATAAAGTAATGGATACCAGTCCTACACAGGTGCTCTGCAGGCCATGTAAGTGATAACAGTACTATTAATTAAATGCAGTGACTAACAGGTGACATCTTCTTAGATTATAGATATTACTTTCCTTTTCTTCTCCTTTCAGCCCAGACAGCTATGGTGACTTTTCCTGATTATTGAAGAGTTTACTGTTGAGAAATCTTTAGCTCCTTACTTCTGTACCTTTTCTAACCTATATAGGAAGCACTTTCTTCACTTCTATTATTTCAGTTCTGATAATACTGCATACTGCATTGCTGTAGTGCCAACAGAAAAGTGGATTTGTTCTTATTACTAAAACAGAAGTCTGCAGTACAAACACAATGCAAGACATCACCATTCAAGACAATACCAAGATGTTTGTTTTGTCAGTTTTAGGAAATCGTTTTGTAAATCCAGCGAGTAAAAATGAAGATGTTTCACTGAAATAAAAGAGTTAAATTACGTTTCTTTTGGATAAACATTAGCTCAAAGCAGCAGAGTTTGGCCAAATACTGTAATATTTCCATGTGTTAGTAATTTACTGTGTCTTTCCCACACACATAGCCACCCTCAGAGCTCTGAATCACAGCCACACCACCAATTTGTTTACTTCTAGTTATTCTGATCACTATCATTTACAAATCGTGATTTTTAATGAAGCCCTCATAAAGATTTAAGGGGGCTGCCCCAAGATTTAAACATATTCGCTTATCCACAGTGTCTGATTAGTAGGGGTCTGAGCACTGGGTTCTCCACTGATCATATAAATGGGGGTCCAATGTTGCCCTACATAAATAAAGTGGTGGCCAAACATGCCTGCTGCAGCCCCATCCATCGCTATAGAACTGCTGAAGAGAATTCGGCTACGGTGCTCGGCCATGTCCTGTACTCTGTATAGGAAGAAAGTGGTCAATCAGCAGAAGGGGCAGACAGAGCTCATGAATATTTCGGACTTCACATTGTAAATAGAGTACTGAGAGGACTACTTACTATGTTCATGCTGTGGGCTTAATCAGATGGGCGCATGTGTTAATACACTCGCCGCTAAAGAGCGTGTTAGCACATGAAACAATTTTGGTTTTTTTTGACTATTCAAACTCTGTGCTATTGCGTGCGAGTGTAAAAAAATAAGTGGAAAGGTAGGTCCTGAAGATAGCCGAAGACTGACTTTGGGCTTCTGTATCCCAGTATTTTGCACAACTCACTCCTAGATGCCATTTGTTTGATGCTAAATCTTTTGCTTTGCGTATTTACATCAGGCCATACAAATAAAAAATATATATCTATACATATGCCTTACTTTGGGTGCAGTGATAGTATGCATATTCCTTAACAACAGACTTTCTCACAATAGCTGCCAAAGGAAATCTTGTGGTGGCTGAAATACCCCAAAATATAAGGAGACCCCATATAAATAATTGCTGCATGCAACAGACATTATCTTAGTCATTTTCTAAATGATTCTCCCATTCTAGCCATACCAACTTAAAGGGGTGGTCTCGCGAAACCAAGTGGGGTTATACACTTCCGTATGGCCATATTAATGCACTTTGTAATGTACATTGTGCATTAAATATGAGCCATACAGAAGTTATTCCACTTACCTGCTCCGTTGCTAGCGTCCTCGTCTCCATGGTTCCGTCTAAATTCGCTGGCAGCTTGCTTTTTTAGACGCGCTTGCGCAGTCCGGTCTTCTCCATTCAGCACGAGCCGCTTCAGTGTGCTCCCCGCTACAGCTCTTCTGCGCATGCGCAGACGAGCTGTCACTGCTCGGGAGCGCGCTGAAGCGGCCATTCTGCACCATCCTCTGTTAGAGGAAGGTGCAGAAACTGGAGCTGCCCAGCGGAGAAGACCAGCCCAGCCCAGCAGCCCCGAGAAGCCGCCCAGGTAAGTGATGGGTCGGGGGGAGCTGCCGCTGCGCCGGGCTGCGCCGGGGGGGGGCTGCCGCTGCGCCGGGGGGGGGCTGTCGCTAGGCCGGGGGGGCTGTCGCTAGGCCGGGGGAGCTAGCGCTAGGCCGGGGGGGCTGTCGCTGCGATGGGGGGGGCTGTCGCTAGGCCGGGGGGGCTGTCGCTGCGATGGGGGGGGCTGTCGCTAGGCCGGGGGAGCTGTCGCTAGGCCGGGGGGGCTGTCGCTAGGCCGGGGGGGGGCTGTCGCTAGGCCGGGGGGGGCTGTCGCTAGGCCGGGGGAGCTAGCGCTAGGCCGGGGGGGCTGTCGCTGCGATGGGGGGGGCTGTCGCTAGGCCGGGGGGGCTGTCGCTGCGATGGGGGGGGGGGCTGTCGCTGCGCCGGGGGAACTAGCGCTGGGGAGCCGGGGGCTAGCGCCGGTTACCTGCTGTCTGGTCGGCGGCTGCGGGGCGTCTGGTCGGCGGCTGCGATGCGTCCGGTTGCCATGGAGACACAGCTGGCGGCGTCTCGGGAGCGCGCACGTCGGGCTGCAGCGAGCGACTGGGAAAGAGCCGGCGGCCATCTTGAGGAAACTTTTATAACTTGCTGAAACGCTGGAACGGTAAGTACGAACCAGCTAGAAATGTCATTTACAGGGGGGCTTTGTAATGTATGTTTAATGGGGGGGACTGGGCAAAAAAAAAAATTAACTGCTTCCTCGAGACATCTCCTTTAACAACCCAGATAAATATCACCATTTTCATAATACATAATAACACACAGTACCCAGATAGTATAATATAATGCCCAGGTAAGCGGCATATACAGTGCCAAGATGCATATTGCCGTACAGTGCCAAGATAAATATAAATGCATGCAGTGTACACATATACTTTTTTACCAAAAGTGTTTGGTCACCTGAGCGAGAATCAAAAGTAGCATTTATTTCCATATGTTAATACTTAGTGGGGCTCCTTTGGCCCTCATGACATTGGATACTCTCCGTGGCATACTTTCTACTAATATCTAATACACTTCAGCTCCTTTTTCCCTCCATTCAACCTGCAAATGAATGGTAAGTTCTCGCAAATAAGAGGGACACTGTTCATATTTCCTGATCCGATGTTCCATTCATCCCAAAGATGTTCAGTTGGGTTCAGGTTGGACTCTGGGTAGCCAATCCGATTGTGGAAAATCCATATCCTCAAACCATTGTAAAACAGCATTGGATTTGTGACAATTCCTTTTGGAAGTATTGCTGACCATTCTCAGAGTATTGCCACATTGTCAGCAGCACATTATTGTCTAGAATATCAAGCTACATCTCTGTGTTCATGATTCTTGTCACTACAACCAACACACTGAGACCATGCCATGTGAAACATCCCCAGACCATAACAGAACCTCCGACATACGTAGCTGTTGGCACAACACACTCAGGCAAAAGGTGTTCCCATCATCCTCCACACCCAGGTACCTATATCTGATTTGAAAATGAAGTAGAGTGTTTTGTGACTCAGTAGAACATTCTTTCGCTGCTCAGCGGTCCAATGACAATGCTCCTTGTACTATTGTAGGCGGGCTGATGCATAGTGCTTAACCTCCATACCCAACAGTGTGCAGTTCCCGTCACAAACCACGGCTGACACCTCCAAGGCTCTGCATCTTATGTAGCATGGTTTAGGATATGTGACATGCTAATAAGACAAAATCCATTCTACTAAATACAGGTCACAGATACACATAGTCATACATGACCTCAAAATGTGCGAAGTACACAGATATTACATATAATTCCCAGACCAACGGGACATGCTGTACAAAGCTAGTGCCATACATTGCCCAAATAAATAGCACGGCATCTAATATTGCATGCAGTGCCTTTATTAACTGTGCCATATAGTAGCCATATAAACAGTGTGAACTAGGTTCAGATAGTGACCAAATAAATCGCACATAGAGTGCCCAGATAAAGAAGTACCAAAGCCCATTAGTGCGTACAGAACGCTGTTAAATAGGGCACACAGTATCCAGGAATTGGTGAAATTGGATTCATTTTCTCAGTTCACTTTCGAAGGAGTATGTTACCTTGACATTCAGTCATACTTTACAGGGTGCTTGGGGGCAATTACTCCAAGAACCATTTTGGTAAAATGGCCCTGGCCACGTCTGCTTCAAGGACAACAGGTTCTGCAATCCAGTTGTGATTTTCAAACTGAAATTGGAAGAAGTAGACATAACTGGCCCATTCCTGTCTGGGTCCCAAACAGTCCAAAGTCTATGGTAACTTCCCAAATTATCAAAAATGTTTTAAAACAGCTTAGTCTGGAGTTTGTATTAGTGCTAAGACTGCAGTACACTCACTCAGGTTTAGTCAATGACAAAACATGTCAAACAGAATGTGGAGTTTTTACAGCCCCCAGGAATCCTTATGACCTTGATGGTATGTGCCTAATTGGGCATATTTTATATTTTTTCTAATTTCTACTTGTCATCTTCTTCTTGAAACACCATAGAAATTGAGGGGGAGTGTGCGCCTATACTAACTGCTGGAATTACTATTCACTGACATGCTAAAAGTCATAGGACAGGAACTAATACTATGTAGGATCCCCTGTAGCTTGACGAAGTGCAGCAACTCGAGGTATCATCGATTTGACAAGCGAATGGAAGACGTCTGGAAGGATGTTGAGAAGGGCGGCCCATAGAGATATGGCAAAACATAAAGTGGCAGCTATACAGAAAGACACCTTCCCACTTTGTTACATCTGCTAATAGTAATGTTAGGGTAAAGTTTTAGCTTTAAATTCCAACTACAAGATGGTGCTCAAAACTAATGTATATTATGAGAAATGGCGCTTATGCGTAAGGTTTCCAATTACAGAAGCTACAGAATTACTATTGACAATTTGCTTTTGCAAAAGATCAACAATACTTTAAAACATTAAGTATTGGCAATGGCATTTGTCCTGACAATCTACACATGTGGGCTGTTCCCACAAAAATACATCCAAATATATAAAAATAATCAACATTACTATCCAAATACTTGTCAGTCAGCGCTAACGGACAGCAGACTTCTTGGTAACCTGTGTTGGAACAGCCTTGTGATCTGCTTCCACAACTTGAAGCAACAGTTGTTTTTCTTCTTCATCATTAGTAAAAAGTCTGAAAATTCATGGTTTTTGAGCACAACCTTGTCATAGACATGAGAACCTGAAACTGCCCCAAATAAAGATTTGTTAAAAGGAAAAACAAATAGAGGGTGTCTTGCTTTGTAGTTGAGAGTTGAGTCTTCTGGGCTACCCTAATGTTGAGCCTCGTCATCTGTATAACTACACACAGCTCTTTGCTATTTGTAAGTGACTTCCTTACCACATCCCATAAATGCTCGGCTGGGCTATTGCGCTCATATCGAGTGAATATGCAGGCCACACTGTTCGTAGGAATTCTCCAGAATGCTCTTCGCACTAATTCTAGACAATATGAGCCCAATGAATCAGTGCATTAGCCAGCTGGAATATCTGGTCGGTGTGGGAGTACATGAAGTACATGTAGGGCTTCAAATGGTCACCAAGCAGTGAAACATAGCAGGTACCAGTGAATGATGTGCTTAGGTGGACCAATGGCACCACCACCAGCCTGCACAGTGGCTTCTTGATCAATAACTTAGGTTCATGACTTATTGGGGTCTGCATCATACACAAACCCATCAGACCAAAACAATTGGTACTGTGACTCATGGGACCATGCCACATGTTGCCAATCCTCTAGGGTCCAGTTAGAAACCTCAGGAGCTGTGTCTGGTGTTGTAGTGGTAACAGAGGTCCTCTAATGGGTCTTCTGCTCCCATATCCTATGGGAGCTAAAGAATGCTGCACTGACCTGTGGGATATGCGTGTGGGGCCTCCTGTATTGAATACTAGCTGATATCCCCGGCTTCGCCTGAGTTAATTTGGTAGTAGTGTTTATCTGGTGTTCACACAGAAAGTCTTATGAAGTCGTGGTTACTTTAGAGATATAGAGGGAAAAAAATATGTTTACCATTTTGCATGGTTCTTTGCGTTGCCCAGAAAACACCCCGTGGAGGTAACCATGCAACGTTTTTGTTATATAAAATGACATCAGGAATTGAGAGAATAAGATTCCGTACGTAAAATTTGGACGCTAATTTTTTTGCGCTAGAATTGAATAATCAAGTTGGGACCCATTAGCTTTTCCTATTTATGACATAATCAATGCCTGTGCCAAATTTCTATGACATTGGGAAGTGAGAGAATTAGATTACGTATGTAAAATTTGGACGCTAATTCTTTTGCGCTAGAATTGAATAATCAAGTTGGGACCCATTAGCATTTTCTATTTATGACATAATCAATGCCTGTGCCAAATTTCTATGACATTGGGAAGTGAGAGAATTAGATTACGTATGTAAAATTTGGACGCCAGTTCTTTTGCGCTAGAATTGAATAATCGAGTTGGGACCCATTAGCTTTTCCTATTTATGACATAATCTATGCTTGTGCCATATTTCATGTTTCTAGGACATCGGGAAGTTGGAGAATTAGTGGCGAGTCAGTCAGTCAGTCAGTGAGTGAGTCAGTCAGTGAGGGCTTTCGTCTTTATATATATTGAATATGGCAGTGATTTGCGCTGGAGTTCACACAGATAATTCTATCTGGACGCTGGCAGTCGCGATCATTAATCACCCGTAGGTGGCTACTGCACTGTCCATTGTGGGTGGTAATGCCTATGTATTCCCGATACACACATGACACTGTGGATTAAGGAATGTTAAATGCCTGCACAACTTCAGAAATGGAATGTCCCATCCCTCTGGCACCCACTATCATGCCTTGTTTGATCTCCAGTAATTCACATTGCCTTCCCATGAGCACATTGGCCAATGTTCAACCCCCACTCACAAGATAACACCTCACAACTTATACAGGTGTGAGTATTCCCAAGCCGTCAACTGAGGTAACGCCACTTCATAAATCATATACATACTGCTATCCTACGACTTTTGGCATATCAGTGTACTAATCCAAAAAAATACAAATGAGTGATATAAAGACTAATAAAAATAACAAAAAAGCAAAACCCAACAATAGAAAACACAAGCCATAGAAGCATGGATGGTTATAAAGTATCAGTTGCTTAAGGCTGGTTTCCCATCTACGTTGGAACCTTGGTTCCATCACAGAATCGGCTCAATATACCCGAAAAACAGGAGTTGCAAAATACCGGAATAGAAAGTGCTCCAAAAGCTGTGCAGCTGGGCGAAAAGCAGATGGACCCGATTATAGTCAACGGGGTCCACCCACTGCTATTCGGTTTGGTCCACAGAACAGGAACGAGCGCAGATGTGAAACCACCCTAATCCTGTCTTGTTCACAGTTGCTACAGCCAGTAGCAGGTAATAATGTGATATATTACCGATGCAACAAACAACCTTTTATCACTATGACAATACAGATGACTGAGCTTGCATTACGGATGGTTCTTCCATGCTTTTGCAAGGTGCTGCTTTTCTACTTCTCCGCTCAGGTCCTCCCCGCGCCGAGCCTGCTTTGTGATATCAGTGATGTCACTCAAAACATGAGTCATGTTCCAAAAATGGGTATGCCAGTGCGCTCTGGCTTAGCACCAGCAGTGAGTGGGAATAAATTAAAATATGAAGATGAGAAGGAGAGATGGGTTTTGGTTCCTATGGCAGCAGTGCATAATGATGCCATTGTAACATTCTGTTTTAAGGCAGCTTATTGCCGGATAGAGCGTCTTAAGGAGAAAAAAATCTGCTGCAAATTTCAAAGACTGTTTTTTCAATGAGAGCAGAGTCTTGGAAAGACATCTGATACACCACAGACCACTCAACTCTTAGAACATTTTCACACTGTAGTAGACGGGACGTAGTTGTTGCCCTTGTCAAGTGTGCAGTAATTCTAGGAGGGGAAGAAATAATCTGCATTAGCTTCCTGTAATATACCGCTATTAATCCAACCCCATGTCTTCTATGCTGATATACTGTAAATAATCACTAGAATTTATGATCATGGGACGCGGCAGTAGAGTGTTGTACCAGGTCATCCGTCAGTGGAGACTACTTAATATCATGCCAGGGAATCCGAAATGAAACACAGGTGTAAGTGATACTTGTAAGAGCAACTATGTTGGGGAAGGGTCTGGGGAAGCATTTTCTGGGGGGCTGCTTTATCTGTGTCTGCTGGTCAGTTTGATTCCCTAACCAAACAGATGCTCAGTGTGCTAAACCAAATGGCTTGTAGTCGGAAAATAAAGTCACTGGTGACCACCTTCATAGAATAGTAGCGTTGGAAGGGACCTCCAGGGTTATCACATTCAACCCCCGACCTTGTATAATACATGATGCAAAGAACCAAGTATGTGTGTGTGAGGATTCAGAAAGGTAGTCCTCCGAAACATGATTTCTTGACACTTAATAAAGTTTCAGTCTTGGATGCCATGCAATACTGCGTTTCCCTGAAAATAGGACCTACCCTGATTATAAAACCTATGCCGGTTTTCAGGGGAGGCCTGAAATATAATGCCTCCTCCGAAAATAATGCCTAGCTAACCTGTATTGAAAAAAAATCTATACTTACCTGGTCCACAGCGTCCCGATGCCTCCCAATGGTCTTCGGTAGCGCTGCGGCAAACTGCGTCCTTCCTGTCTCTCACAGCTGAGCTTCTTCCTGGTGACGGGGTTTGAATATCCCGCCTCCAGCAAAGCGCGTGCTGTGATTGGCTAATCGAGCCCCAGCCAGTCAATCACAGCCGGCGCTTGATAAGCCAGTCACAGCCACTCAGTGAAGGCCCTTCCCCCCGAAAATAAGACACTGTTCCTCTTTCGGGGCAAAAAGTAATACAAGACAGTGTCTTATTTTGGGGGAAACATGGTATTATCACGGGGGCATCTGGTTGGTACCAAATTTATTCTGCTGCAGAGTAACGACCCCAAGTATACGGCCAATGTCATTAAGAACTAGCTTCAGTGTAAAGAAGAACAAGGAGTCCTGGAAGTGATGATATGCTCCCCACAGGTCCTTGATCTCAACATCGTGTCTGTCTGGGATTACATGAAGAGACAGAAGGATTTAGGCAAGCCAACATCCATAGAAGATCTGTGCTTAGTTCTCCGAAATAGTTGGAACAACCTCCTTGACGAGTTCCTTCAAAAACTGTGTGCAAGTGTTTCTAGAAAAATTGAAAATAAAGGGCAGTCACACCAAATATTGATTTGCTTTACGTTTCTCTTCTGTTCAGTCGCTTTGCGTTTTGTTAATTGACCCCAAAAAACTATTCAGATTTCTATTTTTCAAAGCATTCTTACTTTACAGCATGGAGCGGTGAAGATGGCAGTGTCCAGGGGGTACGTTAAAACAGTTTTTTATTTTATTCAAGAGCCTATGAATCGGTCCAAGGCCCCGACCAGCTCACTGTGATTTCTTCCTGCAGAGTCTACGGCCAGTCCACCGCTTTTCTCACAGCAGATCTGTAAGCTGTATTACAAACCATTAGGCATATTACCATAAAAATATGTATTTTTAAACATAATGAATAGGAGTTAGTAAATACCTTCTGGATGTTCCGCGAGGTCCTGATTTTCAGGCTATAGAACCTGTTTTTTTTTAAACATCTATTATAAATGTTTTCTACAATCCGTATACTTATATTTGTATAGTTACAATTTTGAAGGTAGGCTTGAACGTTTTTTGGCATCCATTACATGCTGCATGTTGGGAAAAGGCGCAAAACCGTAAAGTTTTCCATACAAAACTCTGAAGCAGTTCTGTTAAAGCTTAGGTGCTGAACATTAATCTTTTATCACTGTTATAACAATGGTGTTTCACATCTGTGATCAATAAGGCTAACTTCACAGGGGCGAGCGCGATGTGGGGTTGTGAATCCCGCCCCCATATTGCGCTCCCCACCATGTGAATTCCCCGAGGCTGCGAGGCGTTTTCATGCCACAACAGCTTCACATCACTTTAGGTATTCAGGCTGACATACTTCACGAGCGCATTTAGTGCATGTGCAAAAAATAGAACCTCCTCTATCTTTCTGTGTATTGCGTAGCAGGGGCCCCCATAGACGTCTATGGGAGTTGCTCAGCAACATGCAGAAATGAGCAATACGCTGCGTAATTCCATGAAAAACAAAACAGTTCTGGACCTCATTAGGCTAAATAGAGTTTATATCAGAGAATTTTGTGCCCTATGTACAAACAATGTATAGTACTATGTGCTGATACGCATTCACGGTGCAAATGTGCCATCCCGCAGCATGCGCGTCGGCGTATATAGTCATCTTAAAGTCATTTGGGATTGCGTAAAAAGGCAGCAAATATGCAGTAGCCTGAGTATTCAGAATTTTTTTTTATGCATGTTGCTTGGAGGCTGTACATTTTTCAAGGACCAATATTGCATATACCCATGTACATGAGGCCTAAGGAAACAGTTATAGAGCTTCGACCGACGAGCATGTGCACAAATACGCTTGCCGCAATGCAGCCTGTTTGTACATGAAGAAGGTTTGGAGATGGCAATCATCGGGCAAACGCATAGTAATGTAATTTTTGCACTGGCAATGCCAGGTCACATGTGCGCGACATAGACCCTCCCCAATGAATAGGATAGCTATTTAAAGCCAAATAAGGGCCAGGTTGTCCGCAGTGTCATATCCTTCCCCTTGTTTTTTCTTAACCTGATATAAACTTCTATGTCAGTTTTCCACGTAACATGCAAAAAAAAAATTGGGCAGGCCCCTAATTTTGTCATGTGCAGGATTTGCGCGCGAGAAACACACTCATGAGAACAAACCCGTTGAAATCAATAGGTTCATTACATCACGTTTTGCAAACCTGAGTTTCACGTGTGCAAAAACGTTTGTCTGTTTAAGCCTATAAAATGACCCATTAACTTCTGTAGGAGTATGTTGTAAGCATCATATGCAGGGGGAGGGAGGGTAGAGCTCTGCCCATCACCTATTGTCAATGGTGTACCTTTATTATCTGCCTACAATGTTGTAAAACAAGTGTTATTTTCACAATAATCCTGCCGTCTAATGATAATCAGATGATTGCTGACTCTTAGTGCTCCTTTACACAGGCGTTTATGTGCGCAGTGTTGCACAAAAGTTGCGCAAGCAGTATGCAAAGAATAGAGCCCATTGATTTCAATAGGTTAGTTCATATTTCCTTTTTTGCAAGCGGGGAAAAAAATGTAGCATGCTTTACTCTTGTAAGGTCCCCATAGAAGTCTTCGCAAGGAGATGCCCAATACAATGTGCAGTCCCATAGGAAAAAGAACATATCTGTAACTCATAAGCCTTAATAGCCATTTAAATCGGGGCGCGGTTGTGTCCCGTACGCAAAAAGCCATGTCTTGAGGGCAGTAAAATATGCCAATATACAAAAAAGCACAAGTACGTTGAACTGAGTCCCACGCAGTTGTGCATATGCCCGTGTGAAGGAGACCTGACTCTGTGGACACAGCACAAGCTGAAAAATAATTACTACAAAGTAGGAAATGTCAGCCTATGACGAGCGGCCACGGTGAGAACGGTGAACTAAAATAAGACACAAATACAAATACATATGTTTAAAACATGTATTTCACATAAAAACAAAATTCATACAATAGGTCACATTCTGATGATAGATACTTTTTTAATCCCAAATGAGTTTTTCTAATTAAACATGAATTACTGGAGTGCAGAAATACATTCCAACAATGATATTTGGATGCTAAGCAGCGATGAGATTCTGGATACTTTTTATACACTAAATGACCACTTTATTAGAGGCAACAGCTCTTTCATGATTGAAACTTCCCTGTATGGAAATTAGACCCATCATCCCCCAGTGCCGCATGAAGTGAGTGAGTTTTCTGTGCATCAATTTCAGTATAAATCCACATTAGAATGTGAAAATCGAATGATATGAGCAACGTCCAACGAAGCATGCCCATCAGTGCTGCACCAAGATTTCAAAACTGCCAATCTCATGCAATGGTGTGGAGAGTATGCTGAAAATGGTATAACTCAGGAAAAACACCCAAAGAAAGGGGGTCCTGCGGACGTAAATAACTTGTTGATGAATGTGGTTTGAGGAGGATGTCAATGATCATTCTGAGGAACAGGTGGTGCATGGTCTACCAAACTGCAGCCGAAGACAATGCGGGTGCTCCAACTAACATGTGCGAATGCACAACTCATCGTTTTTTAGCACGGATGGGCTATAACAGCAGACAACCACTTCCAGTGCTATTCCCAGAAACAGAAAGACAAGACCTGAATGGGCAAAAGAGCACAAAAATTGGAATCTTCGAGCAGTGAAAAAACATCATCTGGTCAAAAGAATTCCCATTTCTGTCACACCATGCTGATGAGATAGTCAGAATTTGGCACAAGCAGCATGAACGATGAACCCTTCCTGTTCGGAACACATCAGTAACTTCCATCTCATTTATGGTATCTGCAGGAAGCTTCCAGTCCACATGGGCCAATATTCCTGCAGAACAATTTTAACACCTACTGGAATCTATGCCATGATGAATTGCTATGGTTCTGAAGACCAATGGAGGTTCAACATGCTACTAGATAGTGTGTCTAATAAAGTGGTCATTCAATGTCCATAGATAATTCACAGATATCAGCTAGTGTTTGCTTTCAGGCTTGTACATTCTAATTTGACTGCAAGCCTCATAGGTATGGCAGAATATGCAGGAAGAAAGACAAATCCCATTGGACTTCCCTTGACTCGTCTTGACGATACTTCATCGGTAGAGGAGTGAGACTTTCTTCTGGAAGTCTGAGAACTGACTGAGTTGTTCTGCTTTGTGGCTGTAATTTAGGGATAGGTCTTGGCCGCTTCCCTGAATTCTGTTTTTGATAAGTGAGCTTCAGCAGTAAAACATCTGCTGGGAACCATGCAGGCAGATATTGGGTGAGGTCATGCTGCTTTCCACTGAATTTCCTCTTTCTGTTTGTAGCTATTGAGTACATGTGACCCTGTGGCATTTAGGAATAGCCTAGTTCCCTAAGGAACGGCTGAACCACTCTCTGTTTTTATCTCTCTCCATACAAAAGCTCCATGACGCTGAAAAGGGAGGAAACAGAGTTGACATTAGCAAGAGGAACACAAGCAGAAAGAAAGTGCAGCTGTGAACTGAGACGAAATACGGGCCAAATATCCATATATTTATATGGCTTTCCTGGACATCAGCCTGCAGTGGAGATGACTTAACGACCTATCAGTGAAGCCCTCCTACCCAAATTACTGTGACACCAAGAGCCTTACGGCCAATTACTAAGAGGACCTCTGAGATACTGGTCTTCATCAGGGCTTTTAGATACTATTTGAGTTCATGTTATTTTAGTTTTCTGTTTTTGTTGGCCTCTTCTATAATAAAATATTCCCATTTCAAGATGAATGAAAGTCTACCCTGCATGTTCTTACTCCAATGTTTGTTTTTGGTTTGTCGCTGTCCACAGTCCATGGTTAGAAATAGAAAACTAGGAATATACAACCAGAACTAATGGGAATTTTTTTTCTTTGAAGGAAAAGTGTTTCTCCTGTCAGTACACTCCCATACTGTAGTGGACAGATACGTAATTACACCTGTGCTGTAAAGCAAAGGCCAGTCAAATGTTTTGGTGGAAGTTTTTAGAGTTTTCACATCCCCCTCAACCCATCCAGCCCACCTGTTGCAGTGCACTGGCAGCAAACAGAAAGTAGAGCCGTGATGACATCAGCCCCAATCCCTGTGACCATGCCTTCGGAGCATGCACCCTCTCATTTGGCAGTGGGTGCCACCCAATCCTTCTGTTCTCATTGGAGATAAGCCACAGACTAAAGTGCCTATGAGTCGCTTATTCGCCTCTGCCCATGGAAAACACATGAGCGCTCAACCGAACTGAGTGTTCATGTATATGGGGAACTTGGGAGAAATAGCTGTTGACTGAACGAGTATTTGCCGACAGTGATTGTATGTGCACCGTAAAAAGCAAGATAGCTAGTCTGCACAATGGATAGATGAGATGGTATGGAAAAAGAAGTGGAGCAACCTCATGGAGGTCAGGTGCCGTGGTGGTGAATAGGTCCTTGTCTTAATTAGGTATCTTGATGGTGAAGTAGCAAGAAAGGTTTATGCATGTGGTGGCGGGTGCAGCCAACCCAATAAACATACAACCCAAGGGTAGACGTATCCAGAATGAAATGATATAAACAAAAAGGCTGGGAATGAGGCACAACCCTTAAATAGACATCTACTCAATGGGGGTTTCCAGACACAACCCCTACCTTGACTGCTTATCCATACCTGTATTCTATATGTGAACTATCATTTATTCCTCACCAGTATCCAAATAGTCCCATTTGTCATGAGATGAAGTGGGCCATAAAAAGGGAGACTGTATGTTCACATTTAATTGGTTGGGTGTTGCTACGTAATTGAAGGGCTGTTTCTGGGTGTAACTAAGGGGCAAATTAATTGTCCTATTTAGAATATATATGTGAAGAGGTATGAAAATATAAAGGGTCAAATCAGAGGCGTAGCTTGAAGCTTCTGGGCGCCTGTAACAGGGCCCTCAACTATAATGCTTTATTCATAGTACTGGGCTCCCTATATGGAGAAGAGAGGCCTTATGGGCCCCCTAAGGCTCCTGGGCCCGTGGGCAACCGCATCCCTTGCATCCCATATGGTTATGCCAGTGGGTCAAATAGAAAGTTAGCTAACTACTTTGACATAGTTTTGTACTATAAGGCTTCATTTTATGCTGTCTTGGATTCTAGAGTAAAACATAACTTGGCATAAGCCGCTAAGGGTTAATACTGACACAAAAACCTGGTGTCCCTTGTAAAGCAGTCAGAACCATTACTTTTTAGGTGAACTCATTCACTATGAACATACATAGTTTTACGCAAAGGCTTCAACGGGTAAAGTCAACAAGCGACCAATGTATCCTGCTGTAAATCTTACGTCTACACCTTACTCCCACTGTGCATGAGGGGGCTTTCATTTCAGGTCCTAGAGGCTTTACACAAGGTATATACTATAAACTTTCTAATTATTAAAGAATGGAAAGCACATTACTGATTTACTATAATGGACCAAGGGGCTTAGGATGCTTGGACAAATCTAGAAGAAATCTGTATTTTCTTACCTTCCCCCGAATTGGTTCATTGGGTGTTAATCTGGAATCGTATTGATGCAAAAAGGAAATCTCTTCTTGTAATAGTTTTGGCAGCCGATTTCTACCCCTGGGAGTTGCTACAGGAACTATAAAATAGTACATGTGTTAATGACATAGAAAACGCTTGTTTTCAGATACATTTAGGATTCATTTTATATAATTTACTAATAAATGGCAACGCGAAAAATAATTACAAAGTAATGAAATGTCACTTAAAGCAATCTTATTAATGCAGTATTAGAGATGCTGTAAAGAAAACTGCTGCAAAGCAACCTTGGATCTGTGAATCATACAGCAGCTAGCCTGGGCGGGTCTGCTGCCGAGCTCCTCTAACAGGCACAAAAACACTTATTAGAACTGTGTATAAACTAATTCTATTTCACTGTTCGATTCTAGAAGAAACTTCTTGTATTGTCTATACCATAAACATATATTTAGGTAATTTAGTGATCAGCTAAATAACACGACTTCAGATCTATAGATCATGGGAAGTAACCCTAGTAGCGCATAGAGAAAACATGCAAACTCCAGGATGATTATTTTTAAGAATCAAAAGCATTGACAGCTGAGGGGCGACCTAATAACTATGTATAAATATATCAGAGGACAATACAAGGATCTCTACCATCATCTGTTTATACCCAGGACTGTGACTGTAACAAGGGGGCGTCCTCTACATCTAGAGGAAAAAAGGTTTCTACACCGACATAGAAGGGGGTTCTTTACTGTAAGAGCAGTGAAACTATGGAACTCTCTGCCTGAGGACGTGGTGATGAGGAACATGATAAAAGAGTTCATGAGAGGCCTGGATGCCTTTCTTGAGTGATGCAATATTATATGGTATAATGATTAATAACTTCAGAAGGGTCGTTGATCCAGAGATTATTCTGATTGCCAGATTGGAGTCAGGTGGGAATTTTTCCCCTTCAATGGAGAAAATTGGCTTCTACCTCATTGTTTTTTTTTTGTTGCCGTACTCTGGATTAACATTGGGGGGTAATAGCCTGAACTGCATGGACATATGTCTATTTTCGACCTTGCATACTATATTGCTAAGTATTGCATAAGTGCCAGAAATTAGCCAAACTGGCATAACTGCCCCTTTTTTTTGAAGCCACAAGCTTAGTATACAGTAACTGCACCTGCTTTAAGAAACCGATAAATGACATATTTATGTGCTTATCAGATAGCAATCTTATAGATTCTAATTTGTTAATTTCTTGAATACATGTATCCACCTGCACTATTAAGCTGGATATATCATTGTAGCTGTTTTCTATCAGATTGTGCTTTCACCTGGTAGCTCACAAGGTTGATGTGGGCATTCTTATCTCTACTTAAGTGATTTTTTTTTAACTTACACTGTAATCCAAGTAGTCACAAAAGACACAACAATCTGACTAAAGGCCCACATGCAACTGCGGGATGAACAAATGTTCATCTGACAGCTGTTTTCCCCGGCTCCTCCAAACACATGAATGTTCGGCTCAGCTAAACGTCCATGTCCTTAGGGAGGTAAGCCACAGCCAAACACCTATGGTGCCAGCTTATCTCCCAGGAAACAAAAGGATCAAATGTTGGAATTCAATGCCCCCAATAATTTTTCCTAGACATAAATTGTCGGGGGACAGTTGAGTCTGGCCGGGCCATTATCAGTGGGTTTAGATGACTGTAATCTAATGTCTATATGGGCCTTATGAGAGTAAAATACACAAGACTTATATATGTGGGGAGTTGAGAAGAGCGAAGAAACTGGCAAAGTCCTTTTAGAAATGGGTGACTAATGACAGTTCTGCATAATGTCCAAAATGGTTAACTTTGCTTTAAACTTCTGTTAGACTCTGTTCCCACATTCAGGATTTGATGAGAAGTTTGGTACAGAAGCCACATGAAAATCCTCATTATATCCCTTAAACAGAGTAACTTCCCTGTGTGTCATCGCCAAAAGTGCTCGGAAGGCAGGCCTTCTTACTGAAGTGCTCCACTCTATGTCCATGGAGCTCTGAGTGACAGATTTATTAATCTGCTGCTTGGAGACCGCCAAGAGAATCAACTCTGAAGATTACAACCAAGACCAATTAACTGTGATTGACAGTTGTAGCGTCCAACCAGGAAACCACTGCAGATGTCAATCAGCCAAAAACGTAAAGGGTTTATTTAGCCTTCAAAAAACCCTTTAAAGAATGATGGCTTATCCCCAGGATAGGCAATCAATATCTGATCGATGGGGATCCACCGCTTGGTGGATAATCAGCTAGTTAAAGGGGCTGTGGTCCTTGTGCGAGCTCTACAGCCCCTCCAATGCTTACATCTGAGCAGGAATCAGTTCAGAACGCCGTATTATGTATAGCAGCTGTTTTGAGTACTACCGGCTCCTCCCATTCACTTTAATACATTAACACATTTAAATAGATAAAAATTGTATAAAAACAGTTAATGTGGCTGTAATAGGTTTTAATATATTTTTTTGTGAATAATGTGTATTCTCACAACCTGACAGATGATTTCCATGGAAACTTGTAGAGTACTAAGAAAAATATAAAAGAAATGAAAAAGTTTGTCATTCATAGCCTATTTTTGTACAATGTTGAAAATTCACAGCATGCTTGATTTGCCCACGCAGAGAATGTCCAGAACATGTGGATGACATTTATAAAATCTCCTTCACTTGACTTGTACTATAGTCGCCTGCAGATTTTACCTGTATTAACCAAGAGGCAAAACCTGCAGTAAATCCGCTTTTATGGAGCCGTAATTTGCCCATGTGCATTGATGTTAAAAAAAGGCGCCTATTGTGCTATCTTTTGCCGCGCGTTTTTACAGGTGCGTCAAAAAATCGTTTGTCTAGGAGAACCCATAAGAAACCATTGGCTCTTTTAGATGCAATTTTTTTGACACGCCTACTCTGCGTCAAAATGCCGTTCGTGTGAAAGAAGTCTTAGAGCATTTTTACATCAGGTGATAGTTGCCTGAGTAAGCGCTCAAAAGAGTGATTATTGGCGATTGTCATTCCGTGTAAACAATTGACCCAACAGGGCAAGTGAGCGGGAATCGCCAACTTGTCGGAATCATTTAGTTTTTGGCTCACCTAAAAACCAAACAACAGACAGCCCATTCAGGGTTAACAGGCAGTTGTTCAATAGAGGCGGGTGGCCAGAGGAGATCTCAGTACACTCCGACTCCATTCATTGGGACGACTCCATAATCGTTGGGATGGCTGTTGGGCGCTTAAGTATCCAACAGTCGTCTTGTGTAAATGTCCCCTTATGTTTGTCTTCCAGTGCTGTTAGCGTGTCAATTGGGCGGTCCCCAGCACTCACTCTCAATAGGTAATATTGGACTGGTAATCAAGTCCGACATCAGCCATAGAGTTTGTGGTGGGAACTGCCCACTTGACACATTGTGATCGCCAGGAAGCAGACCTAAGAAAAGCCTGTCTGGGCAAAGGGAGGAGACTATTAAAAAAAAAAAGAGGGACAGTCTTACCTCATTTTTGAAAAGTAGGTCAGGCTTGAAAGAGGGGTGTGGCCACCCCGGACTATAAAGTTCTGTATAATTTATACCAGAAAGGAACGCCAGGCCGGACTTGACATACATTTCTGAGAAGGCGGACAGAGCTTCTGGGATGCCCTGTGCCTCTTCATGTATTCAGCACACCATGCGCCAGGCAAAATCTTACAAAATCGCAAATGCCAGGCTTAATAAATTTCCCTCTCTATGTCTAGAAAACAATAATAGACTGGACTGTTATGGCTGATATTGATATAGTGCCTTAGCATTTGCTCAAGGAACAGCAACATAAACAGTATAAACACATATTTAATAGATCATGTGATATGCAATGTATGAAATGCATTGAAATTATATACAGTTGAGAATTAAGCTGAATTTTCCCAATATAGCTATGAAAGTATGTTATTTTGCCCAATAAAAAAACACCCACGTATCAGATGTCAAATGAGATTAAGTTTGGAAAGCAGATTTTTATCCCTTCTGCCTAGTTCCTGCTGTTTTAACCCCTTTAGAGCTGCTGAGAACTGCTCGGATTTATAAATCAGAGGTGAGCCTTCCTCTGAGGCACCTATAAGGTTAATGTGGGAAGCGAGGATTGTTTTACCCGACAGCTGCTCATATCGAGAGACTGAAAAAATGCAGTGGAAGGAATAGTTGTAGAGAGACTTGGTGTTCAAGCAAGATTTTATAATCTCCAAGCGTACTGTGTATATATATATATATATATATAATTGTTATTTATAGTGACAAACATATAGATATATACGGATCATGAGCCAAGATATTGAACTTCTGCACCAGTCAGAACACATATCCAAAGTGGGAAGGGTCTGTTTCTTGTTTTGTGTAATGTCAGACTGGTACGCTTGCTATGTTTGTAGCAAAATACCAGTACAGTGATTATATGAGATCCAAATTATTACAATGTGGTTTATTATTGATGCTCTGGATCATACAAACATGGCAACTTATTATTACAATCGTCAGGAAACTTTTAGAAGCAACGGAAAAACAGGGCGATTCAAAAAGAACGGTGCAAAAGTAAAGCTGCTTTATTCATACATGAATTTGCATACAGCAGGCAGAATGACATGACAAAGTAGAAGAACTCTTCAAGTTTTTATTGCACCTTATGGATATTTGACAATGTAGCAGCACTCTGGGAGTCTCCAATCAGAGGGGAAGCATACATCAGGGTAAAACATATGCAAGCTCTAGTAATAGATTAGGCCTGGCAACCATATTCATCCAAAAATAGTCTGTCCAAGAGCAGCATCCGGGGTATCAAATAATATCCATACTCACATCCTATACGGACATTTTTTTATTGGTATCCACACAAAAACAATGTTTCAACTACAGTTCTGTGGTCTTTGCCAAGTTAAAAGTTGACTTGACAAAAACCACAGAACTGTGGTTGAAACGTTGTCTTTGTGTGGATACCAATAAAGAAATGTCCGTATAGGATGTGAGTATGGATATTATTGGATACCCCGGATGCTGCTCTTGGACAGACAAACTTATAAATATTCGATGTGGGTGCCATTGGTGACATGAGATGACCTAAGATAATGCATCTGCGGCAGTGGAATCAATACCAGGACATGTTGGGATGCATCTGGGCAGAACTGGATTACTGACTTGACATCAGCTGCGTTACCAACTGTGCCCACATCAAACATCTGTTAATCCCTTTTCCATGAGTCCATCATGACAGCACACATGGAGGTTGCACTCTGATCCCGCTGGGACCTGGAAGAGGAGGGTGCAAAAGGCCACCTCCTACCAGCATTCTCCAAAGACTTCAAATTGTCACAACGGATACATGGCTCAATCTTTTATTATTGCTGAAAATACAGTGTATTGTTATGTTACATGCATAGTATACAGTAATTTACCAGGGTGAGTAAGTATGTGCTCTCATGATAGACTCATGGAAAAGGGATTAACGGTAGAATTAATCCTGATAGGGGTCTTCTATAGACCACCAAAAGCAACAGAAGAAACTGAAAACTTACTACTAAGGCAGATAGAAGAGGTGTCAAAGCGCAACGAAGTAATTATCATGGGTGACTTTAATTATCCAGATATAACATGGGAGAAGGAAACCTGCAAATCTCACAGGGGTGATAAGTTCTTGAGAGTAATTAAACACAATTACCTGAACCAACTTGTGCAGGAACCAACGAGAGGGAGGGCCATTCTGGACCTAGTACTAACCAACAAACCGGAACGTATAAAGGGGGTGCAGGTTGAGGGGCACTTGGGGAACAGTGACCACAATATAATCAACTTCCAGCTGTCAATCAATAGGAAGCCTTATCAGGGAGCGACAAAGAAACTAAACTTTAGTAAAGCAAAATTTGATGAGCTTAGAACTGCTATCTATCGGTAACATTAATTGGGACAACATCCTCAAAAATAACGGTACAGAGGACAAATGGGAAAAGTTTAAAAGGATCCTAATCACCTCATGTGAGCAGTTCATTCCCTTTAAAAATAAAAGAAACTCAACTAAAAGGAAACCAATGTGGCTCGACAAGACGGTAAGAGGGGCAATAAACGAAAAAAAGAAAGCATTCAAACTACTAAAGCAAGAAGGCAGCGAAGAAGCGCTAAAATCATACAGGGAAAAAAACAAAATATGCAAAGATAAGATCAAAACTGCCAAGGAGGAAGCAGAAAGACGGATCGCCAAAGACAGCAAAAACAACCCGAAGCTATTTTTCAACTATATTAACAGCAAAAGGATTTGCAGGGAGAGCGCTGGCCCTTTAAAAAATAATGCAGGAGAAATCATTGATGATGACGAAGGGAAAGCAAATCTACTAAACAGTTTCTTCTCAAGTGTATTCACAAACGAAAAGGAAATGCCACAGGAGATGCAGGGGAATAAAATGAACCCCTCACAAAATATCTCATACCTAACGCAGGAGGAGGTGCGGAAGCGACTAAAGAAGACTAAAATTGATAAATCGCCGGGCCCAGATGGATTACACCCAAGGATACTAAAGGAACTAAGTGACGAGATAGCTAGGCCGCTATACCTAATATTTCTAGACACTATCAAGACCAGTGTAGTACCATTGGATTGGCGCATTGCCAACATGGTTCCAATTTACAAAAAAGGGAGCAAAAGTGAGCCTGGTAACTACAGGCCAGTAAGTCTCACTTCAGTAACGGGAAAAATTTTCTAGGGAATTCTGAGAGACGCTATCGATGAGTACCTCAAGGAGAATAAGGGAATAACTCCTCACCAGCATGGATTCATGAAGGGTCGCTCATGTCAGACAAATCTGATCAGTTTCTACGATGAAGTAAGCTCTAAGCTGGACCAGGGAGAATCTATTGATCTCGTATATCTGGACTTCTCTAAAGCCTTTGACACCGTGCCACATAATAGGCTAATATACAAAATGAGGCAGCTCGGACTGGGCGAAAACGTGTGTAAGTGGATAAAAAATTGGCTCAATGATAGAAAGCAGAGGGTGGTAATAAATGGTTCGTACTCTGATTGTACCACAGTCGCTAGCGGGGTGCCACATGGTTCAGTATTGGGCCCCATTCTGTTCAACATATTTATCAATGACCTGATAGAGGGGCTGCACAGCAAAATATCAATATTTGCAGATGACACAAAATTATACAATATAGTTAATGCAACGGAGGACAATGTGCGGCTACAAACGGACCTAGATAAACTGGGGGCTTGGGCAGGAAAATGGCAAATGAAGTTCAATGTTGAAAAATGTAAGACTATGCACATGGGCAGGAGAAACGGATGTCACCAATATTCACTTAATGGGGTACCACTAGGGAAAAGTGATATGGAAAAGGATCTGGGGGTATTAGTGGATAATAGACTAAACTGGAGTAACCAATGCCTGTTAGCTGCTGCAAAGGCAAATAAAGTCTTGGGGTGCATTAAAAGAGGTATAGGGGCGAAGGATGAGAACATTATCCTTCCATTATATAAGGCACTTGTCAGGCCTCACATGGAATACTGCGTACAATTCTGGTCACCGGTGCTCAGGAAAGATGTCACAGTGCTTGAGGTGATTCAAAGAAGGGCAACTAAACTAATACATGGAATGACGGGACTGGAATACCCAGAGAGGCTATCCAAATTGAGATTATTTACTCTAGAAAAAAGACGGCTAAGGGGTGATCAAATAACGATGTATAAATACATGAGGGGACAATACAAGGATCTCTCCCATGATCTGTTTACACCCAGGACTGCAACGGTAACAAGAGGACATCCGCTACGTTTAGAGGAAAGTAGGTTTCATCACCAACATAGAAGGGGATTCTTTACTGTAAGAGCAGTTAGACTGTGGAACTCTCTGCCTGAGGAAGTGGTGATGGCAAAATCCATAGAGGAGTTTAAAAGGGGACTTGATGTCTTTCTGGAGAAGAAGGACATTATAGGATATAAATCTTAGGTTAATTGTCAATCCGGGTATATAGGAAGGTAGGAACTATTAGGGGTTGATCCAGGGAACAGTCTGATTGCCATTAGGGAGTCGGGAAGGAATTTTTTCCCCAAAAGGGCTAATTGGCTTCTGGCCTTGGGGTTTTTTGCCTTCCTCTGGATCAACACAGGAGGATAGACAGGCTGGACTAGATGGACATTGTCTTCATTCAGCCTTACATACTATGTTACTATGTTACCATTCCGTCCATCCTGACAGCACACATGGAGGCAATACCAGATGAAAAGGGTACCATTTGGGGGGAACCACTGCCTGGAGGACCTTTCGCCCAAAGGCCAGCTCCCTACCAGAAGGGAGATCCAAGCGATAATACTTGGAAAACGTGTGAATGCTAGACCACGTTGCGGCTTTGCAAATTTGCTCCGTTGAGGCTTTGCTGCGTTCAGCCCATGCGGAGGCGAGAGCCCTTGTGGAGTGGGCTCTTATTTCCTCAGGGTAAGGCAGGTCTCTGGCTTTATATGCCCCCTGCATTGATGTTTTGATCCGTCTAGCGACAGATTTTTTCGAAGCCGCTTTCACCGTATTTTGGCCCTAAGGAAATAAGTTATCAGATCTTCTAAAGGTCTGTGAGACCTGTAACTAGGTTAAGACTGAAAGTCTGACATCTAGGTTATGTAGGCGTCAGGACCGTGTATATCATTGCTTCGGTAAGCGATCTTTTCCGTGCTTCCTCCAGCACTCCATGGAGGAGCTCCTCTGTGTCCAATGGGACAGGAAGGACATTGGAGGATGGTGGTAGGAGGGAAACCTCCATGTGTGCTGTCAGGATAGACAGAATGTTAAAAATTAGTTTTATGATTGTGAGACACTGAAGGGGTTAATTATGGACAGTCGCTATGTTTCGCCTGGATTCAGATATTACGCCCATTAGGTGTGAAGGGAGTTCTCGTCTCTCTACGTGAGACAGGGGAAAACCAAAGAGTGTAATGTGATCTCCAGCAAAGGTAGTTGCTGGAGATGTTTTTGGTAAAATGTGTTTGGGGCCTGTTTTTTTTGGAATGGATGGCAAGTTTGGCAGTGGGGCTGTCCATTCCACTCCCTCCACTCCAGGTCTTTTTTATATGGAGGCAAGCTGCTCAGGTGCAGAGGCTGGATGATTAGCGGGTCCATAAAGTCTGCAAAGCTGCAGACAGAGAGAGGCCAGGGAGCAGCTAAGTATGCTGGAGGCTGCTGGCCTCAAGAGACGTTTTGTTCCTGACCAAGGGAAAAACTGGACTTTGTACAAATGTGTGGGGTTCGTGCGGCTGCAGCTAGCCGTAACGTATAATTAGGGGAGGACTCTGTTTAGCAAGTGCTGGAGAAGCAGGATTTTGTTTATGCCTAAAGCTAAGGCTATGTTTTGTTTATTTTGGGCTATTTAATAAACGCAGGCCAAGCCTGTATGGACTAGAACTGCTGTCTTGGTCTCTGACTGCCGTTCACACTGCAACCCCGCACTCTACCAGAGCTGACTCTCCCACATGATACTTACTTTTGCACCATTCTTTTCAAATCCTTCCTAATGACCTAATGCCAGCCACTACAGTGTCCCTAGAAGCTTTCACTCAGTTTTGGACGAACCCAGGCAGTGTACTTATATAGGCGACAGTGGTGTACCTTTGTAGTAGTGCAAGAAGCACACATACAAGGTGCATTCAAGTTCTAAGGTCTCCCAATACTTTTCTAAAAACTACTTGCCCTAGAAAGCTAAAAGTATTGTCACTTCTCAGTATAATCTCCTTCTTGGTGCACACATCTTTCACAATTTGAACAACATAATTGTATGGCTGCTGCAAATGCTTCTTTACTTGTTTGTTTTGCCCACTGGAAAATTGGTGATGCAAGAGTGGCACGACTGGAAAACATGCGACCGTGTAGAGCATCCTTCATTGTTGGAAAAAGCCAAAAATTGTTATGTGCAAGGTTAGGCGAGTCAAGAGCATGAGGAACCACTTCAAAGTTGTGGTCACGAAGAACACCATGAATAAGGGCTGCTCGATGAGCAGGAGTGTTGTGGCACTCACCTGAAGGAAACTTCCCGCATGTTCAGGTCTTCACACAGGATGATGAGCTCAGATCCTACAGAAATGCCGACTTTGCAGGCAATCTCTTCCACAGTCAACAGAGATCCTCTATAACCACTTGCTCCACTCATGCAATCATGTTGCTAGACCAGCTACCGCATGGTTGAGGCTCTTTTGGTTCATTCTCACACTAATGTTTTGGTCTTCTTAGAAGTATTGCACCCACAAACAGCCATGTTTTACGTCCACTGCATGTCTCACTCAACTTATGATGACAGTTGATTGGTGTCATTCCACACAAGTAAAGTAAACGGGTGATTACACACTGTTCTTGTAACAGTTATGCTTCTAACTCCAGCTGCTGTCACATGGGTTATGTGCAGTGGACAAAGCTGCCATCATTCTCATGCATTCCTCATGAATGCCCACGTCTTCTAACATGTGTCCCATGTTTCTATTTGCTTCTATTCTCAAGAAAAAATTAGAAGACCTTAGAACTTGAATGCACCTTGTAAAAAACGTTTTTATTTACTACAGCCTGGTTGTAATTTTGCTGCAGTTCTTTAAAGAGGTTTTCACATGAAATAATTTTTTGTAGCATATAGGAATAGGCCCTGAAAATCACATCAGTGGGGAAGGAAAAGTAGTAGTATGTGGAGGATCACTCCATTGTACTTTATGAGAGATAACAGATAAGTGTTGTGGCAGGTTTTGGTTTTCATTCACAGAGGTCTGGTTTATGCTACTGGCAGTGTTGTTTTGGATTTTCCTCTAGCGCTGTGGGAGTGTCTATTGGAGTGTTCTGCTGCCTGTTGCAGCTGCTTAGCAATTAGGAAGGGCTTTTATTCTTGTCTTGGCTGTGGACCTGTGCTGTTTATTCTCAGTCTTCATCTGATGGTTGTTGGAATCAGAGCTGGATCGTTGTCTCCAGTTTTTACCTGCCCATCTCAAGCTAAGTATTATGGTTATTGGTGGTAGTTGTATTCTTACTTAGTTGTTTACTTCAGTCCCAGATAGGACCAGTGAGTGGCAGAGGATCATGGGTTGGATGCGTTCTTATCAGGACGGGACATATGCTATAAGCAGGTATTGTCTCTTATTCTGTGTCATATAGGGAAAGTTCCCCTCTCCATCTGTTATTCCACAATCTACCTGTGGTGGTTTATGTTCTTTGTTCCACTGTGTAAACATAGCCCAGGAACTATTCGGGAACTAGTTTCGGTAAATCCTGGTTAGACATGACATAGTAATCAGCCAATACTTGTTCTCTGTAGGATATTATTTTTTTCTATGGATCCCATAGAGACATTGTCTAACCAGCTTAGAGCATTGGTTATTCAGGTCAATGAGGTCAAGCGGCAGAGTCTGGTCCAAAGAGGATCGGTAAAAGAATATCAGCTCCAGTTACCGGATTGTTTTTCTGGAAACAGACAGAAGTTTGTGTCATTTAGAGAGTCCTGTAAATTATCATTTAAATTGCGCCCCACATCCTCAGGAAATGAGTATCAGAGGGTCGGGATGGTTATTTCTAGATTGCAGGGAGACCATCAGGCCTGGGCCTTTTCCTTACCACCCACTTCTGAAGTTTTATCTTTTGTGGATAATTCTTTTTGTGCCTTGGGTTTGAGCTATGACGATCCTGATAGTATGTTTCTGCCCAAAGGTAATCTCAAAGGTCTGCATCACGGGAGGTCTTCATTGAGGAGTTTTGTGCAGAGTTTTACTGCTGGGCGACTGAAACTTAGTGGGATGATCCTGCACTACGAAGTCAGTTTTGTGTCAGATTGACGAAATTAAAGATCTGCTAGTTTCGTATCCTGTTAATCGCAGTTTAGACAATGTCTTTGGTCATCTGAATTGGGTGGCGAGTAAGGGAGCGGCATGGCGAGCTTTCCTCAAACTCATGTATTGAATTTACGGATATGGAAGAACCCATGCAATTGAGTTCTGTTTCTGATGGTACCAGAAAAGTGACAGAATTTGGTTTAGGGGTCGTTGTTTCCTTTGCACCTGAACTGGGCATTTCATTCAGGTTTTTCCTCACCGTGGATCTCAGTCGAAAAACTAGGTGGCCTGGAGGTTAGAGGGAAGTTTCCTCTAGGTCCGCAGATCACTTGTATGTCATCCTCTAGGCTGCTTCTTTCCACTGAGATGGTAAGAATTTTACGATTTCGGTATTTCTGGATTGTGGAGCTGGAGTTAGTTTAATCTACATCGAGGGGATCAATCACATGGGTTTAGAGATGAGATCTTTGGCTTGTACTATTTTTCTGTCCACTGTTGATGCCATTCGACTGTCTCAGAAGTGTTTGAAATATTTTTTCCAGATGTGTGTTTAAAGATTGGATTATTTAATACAGAAATTATCGCTTTGTATGTCATGGAGTCCCTCCCTACACGGGTGGTGTTGGGTTTGCCTTGGTTAAGGATGCACAACCCGTAATCAGAACGGGAATACCTCTGAAAACTCTGCCCATACGCAATGTATTGCGTATAGACAGAGTATCATACGCAGCCTACACAAATATCCAGGGCTCGCGCTGCGTGGTATGCAGAGAAATGGAGCATGCTGCGATTTATTTCACTGGCGTATCGATACGCAATGTCTACATGCCGGTGTGCATGGATCAATAAAAGTCCATTGACTTTCATTGGCTTCTTTTACAGCGTATCACATTTCCGTGCAACACACGCATAACACACAATCGAGTACGTAAGCACTTAATTTGGCAAAAAAAAGTTATTCCACTATTTTTATTCATCTTAACTTCTTTATTTGTTCATTTCAAAGTACACGTGAGACACTAAACTGTGTAAATATCAATAAAAGCTAGAAAGAAAAATTGATTTTACTGCATATTGCTGGCAACCACATGACACTCTGGAAAAAGGGCTGCCATGCATAGATGCCTATAAAGCCCAACCCACAGCTTCATAGGCAACATTACAAATCACTATTTACTGCAATACCAAATATTGCAGTATATATTACAAGCTATCAAAGGATCGCAAGTTCAAGTCACTTGTTAGGACTAAATAAAAGTGGGAAAAAAAATTAACAAAATTTAATAACCTTATTCTCTTAAATTTGCCAAAAGTCGGACCTCCAACCTGGTGAATTATTTGCCATTAAGTGTAATATACCTGTAAGTGTAGCTTACCTATACCATGTAAAGGTGATCTGTGTGGGTTGCTGCCATGTCGAGTCTGAGGACTAGAATAAGTCTTGTGGCTGAAGTCACTTCTTTGTGAAGTCATCAGATCATATGAAGGTTTGTGAAGATGTACAATTTCTTCATGGCTTGGCCACCACTCCGCCTTAAATTAATAGAGTAAATAGAGAAAATATTGCTGATCTCATAAGATTCCTTGTACATTACTTGCACTTTTTTAGTGGTGGGCCATGTACACAAGAGACAACTTGATTGAAAATGGTATGTTCTAATTCAAGGAAGAGTAATATTACCCAACAATCAGAGGCATAACGTGAAGCTCCTGGGCCCCAATGCAAAATCTGTAACAGGGCCCCCAACTGTAATGCTTTTTTCATAGCACTGGGCTCCCTATATGGAGAAGGGAGGCCTTATGGCCCCCTTAAGGTTCCTGGGCCCGGGTGCAACCGCATCCCCTATAGTAACACCAGTGCCAACAATTTTTACCTGAGGGCTTATTCAGACAGGAGTATATCGGTTGGGTTTTTACGGTCGGCCGATATACACTGTCCCTCTCTGCAAGGGGAGGAGGTAGGACGAGACGGGAGCTAGTGCACTGAGCTCCCGCCCCTCGCCACTGTTTGCAATGGGAGGTGTGGGGCGGAGCTATGTTCCGCCCCCTCAGTTTAACTCCTTGAATCGCCCATCTTATTACTTTGCATTCTGCTCTTCCTCTATCATTCCTCCTGAATATTTATGACTAAATTGGCAACTGGGTGTTACCATTCCCCTTGTCAAAGAGGTGTGTCTCTAACTAGTCAGTCTACCTGTCAGTACTGATTGGATGATGTCAGACTGTATATTAACACCCCCACAACTGGTAACACCCACTTGTCAATTTATTCATAACTTTCTAGGTGGGATAATAGAGGATCGACCCAATACAGAACTCTAAGATTAGATGTTCCAACATTGTTATTTCATAAAGAATACATGTATTTACAAAGACAGACATGTCCGTCGATTTCAAAACTTAGTGGGGCATTTTAACTTCAACCAGCGTTTCATAACTTCAGCCAGTCTAAGTAAAGTATGTATCGGGATAAGAGCAAAAAATGTATAAAGAGGTGCAAGCCTCTTAATACACTTGTCACATCTTGTGGCACCTTCATGGGCTAGATAGAAACCTACGCCAGCTACAAGTTGTTGTAGGTTTGTGTAATAATTTATGCCAGATTCTGGCATATGTTATAGTAAATCTAACGGGTCATTGGGCAGCTGGGCCTAATTTTTGCCTGGCCCTAACACTTTTAGAAAAGTGACAAAGGCCAGAGGAAAACGGCCAAAATTATGGCACGCACCATACTTTTCCTCTTCTGTTTGCCAGAAAACAGGTGTACAGTTCTTATTACATATGCCCCAATGTTTGTTTTATAGAGAGCTAAATAAAATCTTGATGTGCACCTGAGACAGGAACACCAAACAAGCATCTCCAAGATGCCCCTAAAAAGCAGTAACCCCGTATACTGTACTTGTCAAGGAAAAAGTCCAGCCACTTCTCAAATCTTTCCACATCTGTTATGGCACGCCAGGGACGATCTGGAGATGGGTCCTGGGTTAGGTCATGATGGCCATATGATTGCGGCACCAGCGCATGCGCACATTCTGCGCTGTGCGCTGATTTGTGCACATCTATCTACAAGTGTGGGGTATGATTGGTTGACCGGGTGGTGGTTTCCCCAGCTGACCAATCAAACAATACTGTAGTGCATTTATTGTAACTCCTCCTCTCAGAGGGAACCAGTTACTCATCCGCTTGGTGGAATTTTGGTAAGGTCCATAGTAATTGGGTGACCTCACACTTTCAGATAAGTCTGCGGTGTTTATATTTATTGTTCGAACTGTATAACATCTTAGAATCGTTACAGTCCTCATCACCACCTAGGGACAAGAAAGGTAGCCCTAGGCCCCGTATGTGGGGGTCGCCCTCATCAGTGCGATTGCCCCACTTTTAGGTATTTGTGTGTTGCGAGGAGATTCACCATTTTTTTTTCATTTTTCAGTCTGTTTGCTCTCCATGTTATATACTGTATATTCATCTTTTTGTGATAACTGCTATCTCCGATCAAGACAAGGTGTTTGCCTCAGATACCTTGGACATAACAAGGATGTCTGGCTTGGACATAACATCTCTGTGATCAGGAGGCTGGAATCGGCACATGTGACGGGGGCGGAGCTATGCGATGATGCGTACAAGGGGGCGGAGCCAAACCGCCGATGGTGCCGAGCCGAGCCGAAGGGAGAAGAAGACTAGAGATGAGCGAACGTACTCGTTTCGAGTACTTACGCACCCGAGTACCGCCATTTTCGAGTACTTCAGTACTCGGGTGAAAAGATTCGGGGGGCGCCGGGGGGCGGGGAGAGGCGTGGCGGTGCGGGGGGGAGCAGCGGGGAACAGGGGGGAGCCCTCTCTCTCTCCCTCTCCCCCCCACTCCCCACTGCTACCCCCCCGTGCCGCCACGGCGCCCCCCGAATTTTTTCGCCCGAGTACGGAAGTACTCGGAATTCGCGGTATTCGAGCGAAAAAGGGGCGTGGCCGAGCACGTTCGCTCATCTCTAGAGAAGACCCATCTGCGCAAGCGCGTCTAAAAAAGCAAGAAGACACCGAAATTAGACGGAGCCATGGAGACGGGGACGCCAGCAACGGAGCAGGTAAGTGAATAACTTCTGTATGGCTCATAATTAATGCACGATGTATATTACAAAGTGCATTAATATGGCCATACAGAAGTACTTAACCCCACTTGCTTTCGCGAGACAACCCCTTTAAGGCTTAAACAGACGAACATGTGATGAAGAGGAGCCATTGATTTCAGTGGGTTTGTTCTCACAAGTGTTTCTTGCGCGAAAATCCCGCCTTGCCCTATCTTCCTGCGAGTTATGCAGAAAGCTGCCATAGAAGTCTATGAAAGCTTAAAAAAGTGAGGGAAGTGTGTGGCGCTGCATGTTTAGTGCCATCTCCAAATCTAGTTCATGCGCATACGTTCGTCTGTAGAAGCCTTTATCTGGTAGTATGTTACAAAACTTTATGGTTCTGACAATGTTTTCAGCTGAATTGGATAACAGGAAAGTGCAGGCATTTCTGTGAGTTCTTCTCTTCCTCCTTTGTCAATCGTCTTCTTTGTATCTTCAGAGCTCAAAGGGCTTTTCACAATGTTGAAGATCTCATGGTAGGCATACTGTATTTGTTGCACTAAGGCAAGACCTTATTTACCCTGGCAATGCCTTTTGGCTGAGTGTGTTGTGCCAATGGTTAAGTATGGCAGAGGTTCCATTAGGGTCAGGAAATATTAACAGTATCCGTCGTCTTTGAATAAACCTGCCAGATGTTTGTAGGATGAATGGAGGGAAACACCATTTAAAGTGTAGGAGATGTTAGTAGAACGTATTTAGTGGAGAATATCCAATGTCATTAGGGCCTATGGAGACCAACTAAGTATTAACATATGTAAATAAGTACTACTTTTGATTGTTGCTCAGATCTCCAATTAATTTTGGGAGGACAGTACACTCCACAATCAGGGCGATATAAAAGACCTTAACACCTATTATTATGGCTCATTGTATGGTCATTAGGATAGAATATGACACAGTTAAAGCTCCTGCTAACAAGCTGCGTTTACCTGTTTGTGCTTGGCGTTGGACGTTAACATGTACGTTATAGGCTCATTCAGAGACTTGACATTGCCTCGGATGAACCTAGCGTGGTACGGATGAGGCATGTTGTTTCGATTTGGTGACCTGGGATGTAGTGGAGGATTATCAGACTTCGTGAATAGAACAGGAGGGCTGATTTTACTTTGATCCAAACTGGCATCAAGTAAATCTTCATGAAATATTCGGTAAGTATTTGGCCTGTGGAGAAGAATAATGTGTTTGAGCAATTGTTCCAAGAAGGTCCCATAAGTAGTAAAGGAGGAATAAGAGGTGCAGCATTGGTCACTCAATCTAAAAATATGATTAATCTTGAAATTCATATTTTTCTTTCTCCTCCCCAAATCCATGCACTGCAGTGCAGTTTACCACATGACCCTTTCCCATTTGACACCCTAAGGGCTTATTCAGACAGGCGTATATCGGCCGGGTTTTTACGCCCGCCTCTCTGCAATGGGAGGAGGCGGGCCTGGTTGGGAGCTAGTGTGCTGAGCTAGTGTGCTGAGCTCCCACCCGCTCTCTGACCTCTCCCCACCCCTCGCCACTGCTTGTAATGGGAGGGGTGGGATGGAGGCAGAGATAAGTCAGTGCACTAGCTCCCGGCCAGGCCCGCCCTTGCAGAGAAAACCCGGCCTATATACGCCTGTTTGAATAAGCCCTAAAGAGTGTAAGGCTGGCTTCATATAAGCGTATTTGAGCATGCAAAATCTGTGTGTGCAAATAAAAAGTGAATAGAACCCATTGATTTCAATTGGTTTATTTAGACGTGCGTATTTTCCTGCGCATTTCGGTGGCGCGAATAAATAGGCAGCATACGCTATTTTTCTGCACAAAAAATCCCATAGAAATCAAAAATACGCTAGGAGATTCGTGATACGATGCGTAATTGTGCAGGAAAAGAACACATCATGAACTCATTAGACTAATGGCTGAGAGCATCAGTGAGTATTTTTTTACGTGCGCAAAAACTAGCAAAATAAATGCCAATGCATGCGCAAAAAAACAATGTGAATTTTGCAAATAAGGTTACTATGACCCTTGGGTCAGTTACCTTCCACCTAGTTTGCAGAAGGGCTTTCCTGTCCAACTTTGAACCCCTCAGGAAAACGGGGAATGTTGGGAACTTGTATTGTACGTCCATTTCCATAAGCTATCAGCACGGATTGCTGGTACCTACATAATACTTGCCAACCTTCCTGGATTTTCTGGGCGTCTTCCAAAAAAAAAATCCAGGAGTGACCATCTGCTGAACAGAAGACAACAGCCTCGGAAAAGGAAGTGACAAGTGGCTGCTGACAGGTCACCTCCTCGCAGTGAGCACAAGCACTGGAATGAGAAGGTGATTCTGGGTGGTTTTCATTTATTTTGGCGTACTAGCTGGCACTCTTTAGGGTACTTTCACACGGGCACAAATATTCGGCAGGATGTAGAGCAGCTGCGCATTTTGTTGCATTTGTAACTGCGGAATCCACTTTGCAGAATGGTTTGCAACATTTTTTTAGTGTTTTTAAACGGCAGACTTTTATTGTGAAATAACATCTTCTGTATGCGAGAAATCTGCGAGAGCAGTACCACGGGGCGTCATTCATTCGGCAGCAGATTTTAATCCTGCGGTTTGGAAGTACGGACACGCAGATTTTAACAGATGTAAAATTAAAGCCCCATAAGGATAACACTGTAACACATAAATGTCCACGCGGACTAATTCCACCATGTGTGAAAGCATGCTTATGGGGGCACTATTAAGGCTGCCTGCACATGGCCTGATATGCATTGTGGAATCCGGAGCGGGCGCCTTCCTCTGGATTCCGGAGCAAATACCTGCAATAGCATGCTATGGAAAAGCGGGTTTTCCTGCCCACGAGCGGAAATCAATTGTGATTTTCCACTCGCGGATTCCACACGGATGGCTTCCACTGAAGTTAATGGAAGCCATTCGACCCACGGCCCTTCCACAATGACATTGCGGAAGGGTTGCGGGTACCTGCGTTGTCACCTAGTGACGATGTGGGAAGAGCAGAGATTTGGAAAAAAACTGTACTGTGCATATCCGATGGCTCGCCATGCGGGCCACCCGCAGTACAGATATGTCACGTACGCGCAGATGCCAGCTGCTGCCAGGGTCGGATTCCGCATGCAGAATCTGAACAGCGGCCAAATGGAGTTGCTCTCTGTCTAATGCTGCAACCAGGGGCACCACTTTTGAGGATATATATACTGCTATGGGGGCATTCTGATTCTGTGTAGGTGAAGACCCTGGCTCTGTTTATGCGTGGACTGTGGCAATGTTTATGGGGGCTCTGTGGATGTGTTTAGGAGAACACTGGCTCGGTGTATGGGAGCACTTCGGCTTCTTTGGGAGGTGCACTGGCTGTGTATGGGAGCACTAAGTCCTTTATAATAGGGGCTCTCTGGTAAAGATTATGGGGGTTGTTGAAATGCGGTTTGACTGCAATTGGAGGACACAGTTTATGCTTTAAAAGCTCCATCTGTCTCATTGAAAGCCAATTCTGAAAACTCTATAACTCTGCCCTAAACTGGAGCTCCCCTGCTTCACCACCTGCAGTACATATACATAGCAGCTCACACTAGATCACCCTGCCTGATAATGGAGGAGTCTCCATAGTAACCTGTGCACGGAGGAGGAGAGGTTCCGGCTGCACAGAGAGGTGTCCGGACTTACAAGACGCGGTCTGGCACCCTCTTCTTCCTGGCCATGTAGATCTCCATAGTCTGATACATGATGCCGGAGCCACGATCTCCCGGGAAGTCTCAGCGTTCTACAGCATTCTCGTCGCCTGGCAACCGGCTACACCTGGCGCGTGCGCAAACTCTGCTACTATGGCGTGGGGTGTACAGTGAGAATGAATGGTTGTACTGCTGAGAAAGAACAGCACAACACAGATCAATCACCTATACGTGTAGGATTAATGGATCTGGCTCACATCTATCTATCTATCTATCTATCTATCTATCTATCTATCTATCTATCTATCTATCTATCTATCTATCTATCTATCTATCTATCTATCTATCTATCCTTCTCTGATCTATCTATCTATGGCATGCTGCACAAAAGCAGAAATTCTGTGGCGCCCTTTCATGCGCCAATTTCCGCCTGTGCCCGCTGCCATAGGATTGCATTAGATAATACAATCCTATGCAGACAGCCGCGATTTGACCGTGTGAAAACTTGCGTGGTAAACAAATCGCGGCATGTCCTATTTCTGTGCGAACCTCTCAGAGGCCCGCACAGAAAGGTCACCGCTGACACGCCGGCTCTGCACTGTGCATGCGCGGCTGTGCGAGAGAGAGAAGACGCCAGATGGGTAAGTGTAAGGTCAATACCGGGGCATGGGTCGCATCCCGCTGCGAGAATTCTTGCAACAGGATCTGAACCGGCCGTGTGCAGAAGGCCTATTTCATATCTATCTCTCTATCTCTATCCATCTATCTATCTATCTATCTCATATCTATCTATCTTCTATCTATCTATCTATCTATCTATCTATCATCTATCTATCGGTGAAAGCCCTCACTGACTTCCCGGTGTTATACAAACATGAAATTTGTATTCCGCCTGCCTCGATCCCCCCCCCCCCCCCCCTTGTACCTCCTGCACCACCCTGACCCCATTTGTTTCAAACTGATTTTATCTCACATTGTAATTGTTCTATTGTTTGCATTTCTCTCATGCTTGAAAGTGCTGTGGAATAAGTTGGCGCTATACAAATAAAGATTATTATTAAATTTGACACAAACATTCTTTAGATCCTAAATAGGAAAAGTAAAGGGGTCGCAATTCGATTATTCAATGCTAAGTGCAAAAGTAATTGCACCCCTATGTAATGTAACTTCCCAGTGTCGTACAAATGTGAAATTTGACACTAGCATTCTCTACGTCCTAAATAGGAAAAGTAAAGGGGTCACAACTCAATTATTCAATGCTAAGTGAAAGCGTGAAATTTGGCACAACAATCTAACTGACCTCTGTGTACATATACTGAGGAGAATCCAGCTCACCTCTATGTGTATATACTGAGGAGAATCTACATCACCTCTGTGTATATACTGAAAGGCTGTAATGTACATAAGGAAGCAGCCATGGACCTCAGGGTTGGAGCATGCCTTTAAGGCTAAGATAGGGCTGCAACCTCTCGCCTGGAGTTAAATTTGAATAAAAATTACCTTTTTATTACATTTAAAAGTGAGGAGAGTGAGAGGGATGGCACATTCTGCAGAGGGACATCAGTACATGCAGTCTGAGGAGAATCTACAACTCCTCTATGTATATATATCTCTATATATATATATATTCTATTTCTCGGTTCCTCTGAAGTAACCACGACTTCATGAAAATTTTCTGTGCGACCAACATCTAAACACCTGTACCAAATTAACTTGGGCGCAGCCTGGTATATCAGCTAGTCTATCTATAAATCTATCTATTTCATATCTATCTATCTATAACTCTATCTATCCAAGTGTGTGTGTATATATATATATATATATATATATATATATATATATATATATACGCCCCCCCCCCACCCAGCACCTTGGTAGATTGTTCATAATCATAATTGTCAAGTTCTAGGATTGCTTTGGTGCCTTCATTCCCAAGCCTTTTTTGTGTCTCCTCTCAACTGTCAAAAAATCATAACATTTTTATTTTACTGTTGACATGGCCATCAGAAGGCTTGTTTTTTTGCATGACAAGTTGTTGTATTTTTTCAGTTATACTATTTAATGTACTATATAATATACTGAGGAGAGTGAGAGGGATGGCACATTCTGCAGAGGGACATCGGTACATGCAGTCTGAGGAGAATCTACAACTCCTCTATGTGTATATATATATATTGTATTCCTCGGTTCCTCTGAAGTAACCATGACTTCATGAAAATTTTCTGTGCGAACAACATGTAAACACCTTTACCAAATTAACTTGGGCGCAGCCGGGTATATCAGCTAGTCTATAAATTTATCTATCTCATATCTCTCTATAACTCTATCTATCCAAGTATATAAATATATATATGTTCGCCCCCACCCAGCACCTTGGAAACCGAGTGGTAGATTGTTCATAATCATAGTTGTCAAGTTCTAGGATTGCTTTGATGCCTTCATTCCCAAGCCCTTTTTGTGTCTCCTCTCAACTGTCAAAAATCATAACATTTTTATTTTACTGTTGACATGGCGATCAGAAGGCTTGTTTTTCCCATGACAAGTTGTTGTGTTTTCTCAGTTATACTATTTAATGTACCATATAATGTACTGAAAAATAAAAAAAAAGTGGGGTGAAATATAAAAAAGCGCAATTTTGGCATTTCTTGGGGGAGGGGGTGGGGCTGTTTTGATGTTATGGCATATATAGTGCAGGAAAAAAAAGACTCATTAGCTTTATTCCGTGGGTCAATATGATTATGGCGATACCAAATTTATATCGTTTTTTGTTGTGCTACTTTTAAAAAAATAAAAGATGTGTTAAAAATAGAGATGAGCGAGCGTACTCGGCCACGCCCCTTTTTCGCCCGAGTACCGCAATTTTCGAGTACTTCCGTACACAGGCGAAAAGATTCGGGGGCGCCGTGGGTGAGTGGGGGGTTGCAGGGGGGAGAGGGAGAGAGGGCCCCCCCCTGTTCCCTGCTGCTACCCCCCGCGCCGCCACGCCTCCCCCGCCCCCCGGCGCCCCCCGAATCTTTTCACCCGAGTACTGAAGTAGTCGAAAATAGCGGTACTCGATGGAGTAATTACTTGAAACGAGTAGGTTCGCTCATCTCTAGTTAAAAAATGTCTTCTGTTGCCATTATTTTTCACAGGACGGCCTGCAGTTATTATTGGTAGCATTTCTGGGTGCATGTGACTTTTTCATCACTTTTTATTGACACATTTTCTTAGAGACCGAATAATCAAGAAAAGCCCAATTCTGGCATTATGTATTTTTTTTCTGTCTGCATTCACTGTGTGGAGTAAATAACACATTATTTTAATAGATCAGACTATTACGGAAGCAGCGATAACAAATATGTTTTTTTATGTTCAAATGAGAAAAGCAGGGTTTATTAAACGTTACATTTTTTTTATTCTTGCAGTAATTAAAAAAACTTTATTTCACGTATTTTACCTTTTTTTTAGTCCCCATATGTGATTTAAACTTGCAATAATCTGATCGCTTATACAATATACTGCTGCACTTCAGTATTGCAGTATATTGTATTTCAGCAAGCATGCTATAACTGGCAGAAGTACATAGGGTGCCTGTCCACGAGCGTGATTTCGCTGGCGGTAAACCGCCGGCGAATCACGCCGTCTGAAGCTTTCCATAGCATTGCTATGGAAAGAGCCGTGCCTATGTCCACTAGCGGAGAATCACTGTGCTGCGAATTGCCCTGATTCTCCGTGGTCAGCCTATCTATTAGATTAGGCTGACCGGCGGAGATTCGTTTGCGGCTCCTGCTCCCAGGCGGAGATCCGTCGCGGGAGATCCGCCATGGGATACCGCAACGCCCGTGGACAGGGGGCCTTAGGGGTTTTCAGAAGGGCCAAGACTGCCATGACACTCGAACAGCGATCCACAATTTCAGGAGACAGAGGGAGCGCCCTCTCCCTGTTGGGCCGTTTAAATGCCACTGTTAGAATTGGTTATGTAGTAAGCTTGGAAGTCTATTCCATTATACCTCGCTGCCAGAGGGTATATACAGCAATGTATTAATATTTTCCACCCCTATAATGGCAGCTGCAGCACCCCTATTAATCTAGGAAATACTTAAAACACCTTTTTGAAGGTGGGCGAGAGTATGTGAGACAAGAAGAAAGTGTGGTTGGGAGTTATCAGCATATTAGGTCAGATGCATGGAGGGAACAGGTTGTGGACAGCCTTCTATCTCATCTCAGTTCTTCATTTAATCTTGTTTAGTGTTCTTGATTTTTTTTCTTATGTATTGAAACTCTTTTCATATAAACCACACCCTGGAATTAATGGAACTGTAAAAATAAATAATGATTAAAGTTCTCTGCATGTTGAGTTTTAGAAAGTAAGGCCCCCTGCACACAGGCGGAAATTCCGCGTCGGGATTTTCCGCAGAATTTCCGCCTGTGCCCGCTGCTATAGGATTGCATTAGATAATGCAATCCTATGCAGACAGCCGCAATTTGACCACGTAAAAACTGGCTTGGTAAACAAAACGCGACATGTCCTATTTCTGTGCGAGCCTCGAAGAGGCCCGCATGGAAACGTCACTAGTGACGTGCCGGCTGCTCTCTGCGCATGCGCCCGCTGGGCACATAGCAGAGTGGGGAGACGCCGGAAGTGGGTGAGCCGCAGTGGTCACTGCAGGGCCAAGGGTCGGATCCTGCTGCGAGGATTCTCGCTGTGGGATCCGACCCGGCCGTCTGCAGGAGGCCTAAGGCCTCACTCACACAGATGTTTTTTATCACGATTAGTGTGGCGCTTTCAGAACCGTGCTAATTGCGTTATAATGCTCCCATTGTTTGCAATGGGACCGCTCAGAGAGGTGCTCGATTGTGGTGCTTTTCGGCGCCGAGATTTTCAGGCGGTGTCTGTTTTATTTTGGGGCGTTTAGCGCTCCTCATCAATGATAAGGAGCGCTAGAAGCCGTTATCGGCCACAGAAAATGAAAGTAAAGCACAGCATAGCGCCGCAATTTTAAATCATGGTCGCTTACTGCAACGCCTGTGTGAGAGAGGCCTGAGAGGTGAAGGAGGAGCATTAAACACTCTGGATAGCAGAGAGCAATTATCTGGGCCACAGAAGTAATTTTGAGAGCCATCAGCATAGTAGTGGCACTGAGAGCTATGGGATTTAATGAGCTGTCCTAGGCCAAAAGTATAAATGTAGAAGAGTAGGAGTCACAGGACAGAGCCCATAGGGCCTCCAACAGAAGAAGAGCAATAAGAGGTGGTGTGTGAGTGAGAAACACTAAGAGCGAAATTTAAGACTAAGACTGGCGTTTTCACAATTGTAGGATTGGAGTAATATATAAAGTGGTGCACAACTCCGTGTGCCAACACAGAAATCTATGCGAGCTAGGACCTAGTGTAGATTTTTGGTACAATTTACTCCAGTTTCTATCGGAAATGATACATAAATGTTTCGGTCCGGGACAGCAACGCTCCATCCCGAAAGCCACGCATACTTTTCGGCTCAAGGTTGACTCAGCCTTCCATCCTTCTGAGGTCAGTAAAATGAGTACCCAGCTTGGTTGGGGGTAATAAATAACAATTACCTGAAAGTGCTGCGGAATAAGTTGGCGCTATACAAATAAGATTTATTTTATTTTTATTTAATGTGTAACATGATTGCTGGGTCCTCACCAGCCTTTCCCAGTAACCTATCAAGACAACACACAGTTAGACGATCACAGTCTTTATGGCCGATGGCCCTTTCTGTTCCTCTAATAATTGAGTCCCCCACTACTAGGACCTGTCTACCCTGCCCTGAGCTTCTATTTCCCTTCTTACTGGAGCGGACATTCCCCTGGCGGACAAAGGCCACATCATGCTGCAACAGTGCTAATCCTGCAATGGCATTCCCCTCGTCTGCAAACTTATTGGGGTGTGCCAGTTAAGAACTAGCCTCCCTGGCATTCTTCACTCTACCCCTCCTTCTGTCACCCAGCTAGCTGCCTGATTATTCTGCACTCCGATGCTACCATCCACCCCCACATCTACCCCAGTGAGTGCCCGCTCACCGAGCAGAAAACTCCTTTCCATGTTGTCAATGGATCTCAGGGTGGCAAACCATGCATTTAGATCCGGAATCTGGTTTTCCAAATATGCAACATGCGCACATCTCATACAGCAGTATGCACCCTCAAACAGCTCAACGGGTCAAGGGATGACTTCTTAAAGAGGACCTGTCATCTCCTCTTATAAGCAGGACCCTGCTAACTCTATCGCAGCCAGTGGTGTACATATTGTAGAGAAGAGGATGCCCCATAACAAAGATAAAAATAATAAAAAAAGTTTGGTACCATGTTAGCCAGTAGAGTAAAATGTGATTGTTCCCAGCAATATCTACAAGATTGCTTGGTTTCTCTTGCTGGGAACAAAGATAAAAATGGGCCACTTATTTTGGTGCTGGATTTTGGCACCCAGAACAGAAGGGTCTGTTGTCTGTTTTCCCTTCCACTTCCTTTCCATGACCCCTAAGAAAATTGCCAGCCCCTTGCTTGTGTGCAATTGAGTTCCTTTGGAGAAGGAAGACCGTCAATGCTGGGCCCCCTCTCCCCATGAGCCTTATAGATGCCCCATGGTCTGCCTCTATGGTATGTATACCCTTGACCGCAGTCTTTTTCTTTTGTCTTTACACTCCCCCGTTTCCTTGCACCAACCTCCATTAGATTTGGGTCCTGATTAGAGATGAGCGAGCATACTCGCTAAGGACAATTGCTCGATCGAGCATTGTCCTTAGCGAGTGTCTGCCCACTCGGGAGAAAAGGTTCGGGTGCCGGCGCGGGTGACAGGTGAGTTGCGGCAGTCAGCAGGGAGAAGCGGGGGGGAGAGAGGGAGAAAGAGATCTCCCCTCCGTTCCTCCCTGCTCTCCCCCGCAGCTCCCTGCCTGCCACTGGCAGCCGAATCTTTGCTCCCGAGCGGGCAGGTACTCGCTAAGGGCAATGCTCGATCGAGCAATTGCCCTTAGCGAGTATGCTCGCTCATCACTAGTCCTGATGCTTTATATCTGTCAAGTGGGTGGCCTCCTCTGCTCATTGCCAATGGACGACGCCAGTGGGTAGAGGAAACCAGATAGTAACAAGATGATACATACAGTAGAGACTTTTCTATGAGGCGTCTGCAGTGGAATTTCAGAAGAAAACAATGCGAAAACTACATTTGTTGTATTGCAATGAAAATCGTTTTCACTCCACTATGAGATTGTCTCTGTGTGACAAGGCCTATCCCAATATTGGTCCAACTTTATTGTATGTGCAACTTTATTCTTTGCTTACGAACCTTTTGTGCTACCTGGATTTCCACCCTTGAATTCGTCAAAGCTTCAAACTTACTCAAATCGTATTGGAAGACTTTCATGTTTCCAAATAATCCTAATGCCCTAAATCAAGGTCCTGGTTTTCCGCAGTCTTGCTTTCAGATATCCAGAGCAGGTTCCTGTAGATACAAATGAACAGCCTATTCTATATATTACAGTGTCCCTCTAAAAGATGGCTATGGTTTGCTGACACTTTAAAAACAAAGTGATGACTAGTGACTAATGGGCACTCATAACAATGACTGATAGAGGAGATGAATAGGGCTAAATGCAGCATTTGTCAGTGCTAATCCTCCGCCTGAATACTGGAGTGCTGATTGCCTAAATTCATTATGTGAGCTGTATCATCCAGCATTTTGTAAGGTACATGTGAGAAGGAATGTCTTTTTGCTGTAACTGTGTTAAATTTCTTGGATGTCTGACAGTTCTTTAATTAAATCACACTTCACTTTACTCTAGTCATCTACACTGCTGCAGTTTCAAAATAGCGGTAAGGCTTTACAATTTGCTTATTTTTAAAGGGTTCATCTTTTTAAGAAATAAAAAAATAAATCTTGTTATTTGTATAGCACTAACTTATTCCACAGCGGTTTCAGGTAATTTATTTATTACCCCCCACCAAGCTGGATACTAATTTTACTGACCTCGGAAGGATGGAAGGCTGAGTCAACCTTGAACTGGCTACCTGAACCACGGGGGAATTGAACTCACAACCTTCCTGAGTGAGAGCTTAGGACTGCATTTCTGCTACCTTAAAACTCTGCACCACCTAAACCTAGGAAACTACTAAACTTAGGAGTTGATCAAAAGGGCCCCCCATTCTGGATCCTTATCTCACCAACATGAGAGTGGCTACATTAAGCGCCTCCTTTTCTAGGAGATAAGGCATGGATAGTCTGTTGACTACAATGGGCGCTTTGTGATACTTCATTACTGCCAAGGGGGGCATTGCATGGAAGTTGGACACTTGCTTCCAGGTTTCTACATGGCTGATAGCTGAGGTTCCAAGCAGTATACAACTAGTGCTGAAGAACAGGGTCCTGTTTTCCCCCTGTACACCTCACTGTGAGCTTGCTGCACCCCCCGCAGTGAGGTGGAGATGGAATGGAGCTATGGCCATGCATGCATGGTGTCCCTGCAGTGATGAGAAAAGAGGGACACGGGACCCCTATTCTTAAGACTGTGTGGGTCTCAGCGGTAAGACCCCACCAATCTTAAGGTGATAAGTTTATATTGGTACAACTCCTTTAATGCAAATACAGTAGTAGAATGGGGACAAAGCAGTGGGAGCTGGTTAGCTTTATTTTTCTGATAAACAGCCCTCAAACCCTAGCATAGACATAAATTTAAAAGATAACGTGCCTAAAGTCACCACTAGAGGGAGTGTACTGTATACAGTCTTATAATTGAAGTCTGGGTATTTTCGTATGCAATTAAAGGGAAATTCTAGTCTCAGACAGAATATGCCCTAAAAGTCAGGTAGGTGTGGTTCTCACACCTAGGACCAGCACCTATCTCTAGTTATGGTTCCCACCACTCGGTGCCAAGCTAGATGTGGTGGCTGGGGGTGGTCAGGAGGATTGAAACAACTGAGCAGGCTTTGCTACACTGTTTCCGTAATTCCAATAGAAGTCAATGGAAGTTGCACAACCAGCCCAAGTCCAGAGAGCTATGCAGTTTCCTTGACTGGCAGTGCTTAAAATGGCTACTTAGTACCAGATGTGTTCTTTAGAATTATGCAGCGTATGACTCATCTCCTTGCGTAATGAGTGCAAATTTGCTCACTTCAAATTGACTTCTGTGGGACCTTTAAAAGTAGAGCATGCTGATTTGTTTGTGCGCTACCAAAATGCACGCACAAAATATGGAAATGTGAACAGATCCGTTGACAACAATGGGTTCTATTGTCCGCATATAGCGCGTGCAAATTTTACATGCATGAATATGCCCATGTGAAGGAGCACTTAGCTTGCATTTACATCAGAGGCGTAACTATAGAGGATGCAGGGGATGCGGTTGCACCCGGGCCCAGGAGCCTTAGGGGGCCCATAAGGCCTCTCTTCTCCGTATAGGGAACCCAGTACTATGAGTAAAGCATTATAGTTGGGGGCCCTGTTACTAGTTTTGCATCAGGGCCCGGGAGCTTCAAGTTACGTCTCTGATTTACATGTTGCTGATTTGCTGGAGATTTTGTCTCAGATTTTGACATGGATCTGCAGCAGATTTAATCCTTTCAATTAAATTTAACATGCAGGCAGCCAAACTGTTCTCATCGGTGTCCTCCACAGGTGTTTTTGGCTCCCTTATTTGGCATTTGGCTGCCTGCATGTTGAGGGGATGCAGACATCTGCCCTCCTGTATCAGTAAGTATATGGCCGTTTTCAGTGATTGTTTGTTTGTTTTTAGATTTCCTTTTCTGCAGGTTTGCACCAAAATCTGTAGCAAATCAGCGACATGTGAACGCACCCTTAAATTAATCAGTATAACATTTTGAACCCAACTATATAAGAAAAATGCAGCATGCCCTCTGATGCCCGGGGCCACTTTCCCATAACAATGCCAACTGGAGTATTCCCTATTGAATGGGAAAAAAAAGACAAAACTAAAATCTCAGTAGCGACTGCATCTATTTATTTTATCATGTTTTTCATTTCTGTCAGTGGTCTGCATGGAGAATTGCAACAAGTGAAATGTTAACCTTCAATAATATTTAGTATCACTTTAATAAAATACATAGGCTTGACCATTTTTTATTAACAGATCAAACTAAACTATACAATATCTAAATTATAGTAACAGTTACCATAAAAATGCATATATATGTGTACATTTCAACAAATAATGTGTATAATATATTAGGGAGATTCTTGGGTGGATACAATTCCTACACACATCAGACTGCGGTGGACCAACTATCATTAAAGGGCTTGCTGGCTACAATTTGAAAATTAAATGTCAGGTACAGATGGCCTAAAATAACAAATCAAGCAGCACCTACCTGCCCTTGGTGATCCAGCGCTGCAGCCCCGCTGTTCACCCGGTCTCTGACAGCGATAATCAGGTGACCGCTGTCTGCCAATCAGAGGCCACAGCATCACCTAGTGTTCTCCTGGCTTCAGTGCTGACATCACAGATGCCATGCCGCAATGCGTTTCAAATGGTGACGGTGTGGCCTTTGATTGGCCTTTGATCAGCAGTCACCTGACTTCTGCTGTCAACAGAGATCAGGTAAGTACTGCTTGATTTGATATTTTAGGCCTTCTGTGGCAGACAACCCCTTTTACTTGAATAAGACTTTGGTACCAGAGGACAATAAATGACATTCAGCAGGATATGTAGTGGCAGACATCTATGATACTGAAGTGTTTGTTATTTGAGATGACAAAAAGATGACCAGGCAAGAGCTTATTTCTTTTAGGCCGGTTTCACATCTGCGTTTGAACTTCCGGTCAGAGGTTCTGCCACAAATCTGGCCCAAAATACTGGAAGAAGAAGCGCTGCATGCAGCAACTTTTCTTTTGTCTAAAAACTGGACAGCTGAGCAGAAACAGAACAAACCCCATTACAGTCAATGGGATCCGTTTGGCGCTATTCAATTGGGTCCTAAGACGGAGCCGATCTGCTACAGGATCCCCGAACGATGCAGGAAAGAGGAATCCCGGGTGCAGTTGTGAAACCACCCTTATTTCCACCTTGTACAGAAGTTCAAAATAAAAGCAAACGATATACAGTATATATTTTTTGGCAACCCACAAAAAAACACAAGCTGTTGACATAAGGAACATAGAAGTGTGTCCCTCCCCGTGGTCAGCGACTTATGCTTATTCTTCATAGATATATTACTAAACTGTCATATTTGTTCCAGTCAACAAGACTATGTGAACAGTTTTTCATTCTCATGTTAATGCTCCTCCAAATGTGGCATCTTATGCAGTGTACATTACAGAAATATATGGACATTTTCCAGAATTACAGAATATGAAGAATTAAAGGGGTTATCTCGCGAAAGCAAGTGGGGTTATACGCTTCTGTATGGCCATATTAATGCACTTTGTAATGTACATCGTGCACTAAATATGAGCCATACAGAAGTTATTCACTTACCTTCCCTGCGCTGGCGTCCCCGTCTCCATGGCTCCGTCTAACTTCAGCGTCTAATCGCCCGATTAGACGCGCTTGCACAGAAGGGTCTTCTGCCTTCGGGTCTCTTCGGCAGCAGCGGCGTTTTGGCTCCGGCCTCTTCTACGCATCATCGCGTAGCTCCGCCCCATCATGTGTGCCGATTCCAGCCAATCAGGAGGCTGGAATCGGCACACGTGACGGGGCGGAGCTACGCGATGATGCGTAGAAGGGGGCGGAGCCAGAACGCTGCTGCTGCCGGACAGACCCGAAGGCAAAAGACCCTTCTGTGCAAGCGCGTCTAATCGGGCGATTAGACGCTGAAGTTAGACGGAGCCATGGAGACGGGGACGCCAGCGCAGGGAAGGTAAGTGAATAACTTCTGTATGGCTCATATTTAATGCACGATGTATATTACAAAGTGCATTAATATGGCCATACAGAAGTGCTTAACCGCACTTGCTTTCGCGAGACAAGCCCTTTAAGGAATTTCAATTAGTATAGAGTAGAACATTTATTGGGCCATCTACCTGTTACAGTTAGAAGGTAGCTCTGGGAATTGGAGTGCTGTTCGTTGAAAAACAGTATAGCATGGCTTTCATTAATCCAGTGGAGTAGCCATAGGAGGTGTGGAGGTAGCTTTCACAATTAGGCTCTAATGTATAAAGGGGACCAAAGGCCACAAAATAAAGCACCAGAAATGCAAATGGCAGGCACCTTGTATCAGATGTAGTATTGGGGCTTCAAGTAATGCCTCTGCATTAGTTTTAATCAGCCCCATTCTATGATTTTCTTCTGTGTAATGGAATCTAACATTATAGAAGGCATGAAACTGCTCAGGTTGGGGACTCAAAGCTGCATGAGACCCCTCAATAAGCCCCGAAACACCATCATCAAATGAGCAGAACTTGTGATCACATCCAGTTCATTTTTAAAGCATAGGAATTACGCCACCTTCACAAAGGTGATGAAATCGCGCAAGATTTGTGCGTTGTGAGACGCATAAATATGAACCCCATTCTTCTGAATGGGGTCACACATGTGCAATGTTTTCCGCATGGCACTACGATTCCGGAAACAAATCGTGGCATGTTCTATCTTGCTGCGTGCTCTTGCATTGCAGCGACCATTGTCTTCAAAGGGCCCAGCAGCAGCGCCAGCCCAATTGAAAGCAATGGGATACACTCCACGATCCTCTGCTTTGCCTGTGACACCCGCGCCAGAGGATCCCTGCATCGGCGATGTGATGCAAGACTGTTTTCCCAAGAAAACGCCTCACATCCATGGGGATTTCACATGGTGGGGAGCGCGATATGGGGGTTCACGGCCCCATATCGCGCTCGCCTGTGTGAAGTTAGCCTTAAGGATAGATTACTGGCTAACAGAAAAATGATCTATATTTGCTACAGTCATTGCAGATGAGTACACAGATGCACAAGGAGAACAGCATATTTGACCTTAAAACTGGGGAAAGATGATTATCTTCAAATAACTAACCTTGAAAAAAGAAGTAGTCCGGAACACTTACACTTCCTAATTGCCATCCCTTTCCTGCCTACCAGTAAAACTGTGTTCACATGTACGTCATGGTTTCCGTCTATAATAAAAACCATGATGCAGTGCTTGATCTATCACATGATGAACACCACAAGCGACCAATAAACCTCAGTGACTTAAGATGTGGTCTATCAGGTCCCACCAAGGTCTCCATCGCTTTGATGGGAAAAAATAGCACTGCATGCAGGACTGTATTTCCCATCTAGAATGAAGGATTCTGTGACAGAGGCTTTAACTGACATGTGAACATAGGGGGAGATTATTAGGAGATTTGGACCAGTTTCATAGTGTAGAAATGTCGTAAAGTATGGTTCACCTCTTGTAAGTTTCGAAAAGTGGTGAAAAAGTGCAGGGGCTATCCAGAAGAGGGGGTGGCGGCATCTTTCAGATAGACTCAAGTCCCTAACAGAAACTGTGTCAACTGGTGCAAAATGAAGCACATCACAGATGCGAATTAGGACATGCAAATGCATGTGAATATGCAGGCCATCTGTGTATCGGACAGCACAAAGACAGGTATCAATATGCATGTCGCACACATGGCAAGTATGTTAGTATCCCTAGGCTGGCTTCACACGGGCAGGAAAATCGCATGAGACTTGTGTCTTGCGAGACGTGCAAATCTTGCATGAATACGAACCCCATTCTTTTGAATGTGGTCATATAGATGAGCGATGTTTTCCCACTTTGCACTGCGATACAATGCTGGAAACAAATCGTGGCAGGTCCTATCTTTGGGCATGCCATCACATTGCATCTCCCATTGTTTTCAATGGGGCCAGTGGCAGCATTGCACCGCATGCTAGGTGCATGCAAGTGCAATGGGAGGTCTACCATTGAAAATAACTGGAAAAACTCTGCGATCTGCCGCCGCTGCTGACAGCCGCAGTGGAGGATCACTACTTCCCTGAAGTAATGCAAGGTGGTTTTGACATAAAAATGTCTCGCATCTGGGGAAAATCGCATGTTAGTGAGTGCGAGTGAATCATGGCTCGATATCGCACTTTCCCGTGTGACGTTAGCCATAGGTGAATAAAGAGGGTAGTGATAATTACAGTGTCCTCACAGCAAGTAGAGATGGTATTAACTCTTGCTGGTCATTTTATGAAGTGGTGATGCATCATGGGATTGCTAGTACAACATAAAGGAAAGATAGTTAGGGGACAATCCAAAAACCAAGATGGTGTCTAATAAGTATCAGACAGGAGGCTGCACGGTATGGAAGTGACTACAATATACATAGGAGACGTCTAGAGTGTGACAATCAGGTAAGGGGTGCAGCAATAGAAAAATCTGTGTTTGTTGGAGTGGCCCTTTAACAACTACATTCCATATTATGGTATTATTGGGAGTGCGCACATTCTGCTGCTATCACAGGGAAAACTTTTGTGTAATTGCTTATTTTCCTTGTAAGGCACTTATTGGAAAAGTGGCTATGAAAAGCTAACAAGCACTTTAAAAAAATGCAGACATAGAAAGAGGGTCAGGTGACAGTATTTACTGATTCCCATCCATCAAATGCTCCATAGAATAAACTGGAGAGATGGTTGCACTTGCGAACTTCTTCATTGAACTCAGTGGAGCGTGCAGCAGCTCGGAACTGGAAAATGGTGGTCACCGAGTCTTTTTTCTCCCGTCTTTGGGACCTATCAAGCATATTTGCCATATCTTGTGGATATGTGATGAATACTTAAAATGGTAATATTAATCTAGTATACCTTTATCAATTAAATGTAACTTGTCACTACTGTGTTATCAGTCAGCTACACATTACAGTGCAATCATGTTATATAGAAACATATTTGTCATGCTTATGTGCATATTGTATCATTTTTAGTGTCTGGTGCTGAATCCTTTGAATTGAAGACTAGAGATCTCCTTCTCATTAGAAAATTCAGTACGGTAAATCTTGGAGCTGGGACTTCCCACATTAGTCAGCCAGGCTTTCCTGTAAAAAAAAAAAAGTAATACTAATATAAGTTAATTACGAACATGAAATGTCATGCTGAGGAAATTTTCATATCATTTAGCTGAAACCTCTCCACAAGTGCAGTTGCACAGTTGTACTATTAACTATTGTCCTGGATGGCACTAATTCGGAGCGGCGGGGGAGAGCGGGGAGGAACACAGGGGAGATCTCTCCCTCTCTCCCCCCTGCTCCCCGCCGCAACTCACCTGTCACCGGCGCCGGCCCCCGAATCTTTAGAGACGAGCGGTGAGATACTCGGCTAAGGCACTACTCGCTCGAGTAATGTGCCTTAGCGAGTATACTCGCTCATCTCTAGCACTAATCCTGAATCGGGACTATGGAATAAGAAAGATGTATCTTCATATGTGCTTGTGCCCCTTTATTTCTGCATTTTGCAATCATACATACATTATATGAATACATCTTCAAGGAGATTTAGACTGGTGAACCACTCTCTTCATTCTATAAAGCCTCAGGAATTGCCCACCTATAGTTTTACTTGAAGTTGCACCCAATGAGATTGTGTAGAACTGCCAAAATATGCTGAAGTGGTAACTGATATGCTTGATACACTTTCGGGGATTGTTCTGGGTCACTAGCTTAATGCTGGCTTTGTATAACAGGACATAATAAAAGGGAATTGGCCCATTGTTTCCTGACGATCCTTGGTGAGTATAAGCTTCGGCCCCACCTCTCTAATTTGAAAAGGTCATATCTTTACTAGCCGTTAAATGTCTCCTATTTCCCAGGACATGACCAAGCAATTGTTCTCCATGGTTTGAAGTCTTGGTTGTGTCTACTAAAATTACTTGATCAAGTCGCTTACCTTTAGAGACAGGTTTTACTTGCTTTCTTCTACACAGCAATGGCATATAGTGTGCTAACAACTCTCACAGCATGAAAACTTTGTAGGTTGCAAGATGAATAGAGATGAGCGAACGTACTCGGTAAGGGCGATTTCGCAATCGAGCACCGCGATTTTCGAGTACTTCACTACTCGGGTGAAAAGTACTCGGGTGCGCTGTGGGGCGGGGGGTTGCAGAGGGGTGTGGCGGGTAGCAGCGGGGAACAGGGGGGAGCCCTCTCTCCCTCTCCCCCCCACTACCCGCTGCTCACCCACAGCGCACCCGAGTACTTTTCACCCGAGTAGTGAAGTACTCGAAAATCGCGGTGCTCGATTGCGAAATCGTCCTTACCGAGTACGTTCGCTCATCTCTAAAGATGAACATAAATCTTAAATTATACCTCCACTGAAGAATAAATAATCCAATGCAATTATGATACAGGCCCCCTGGATGAGTCTTCATATTTAAATCCATATGCAAGGGGTAGAAGTACTCTGATTACTCTTACTAGCGGCTCCAGCAGCCGATACATTAGTTGTAATGCGAAGAAGAAGAAAAGCTGCCACCAACACTCTGGGTCTTTTTCTGCCAGGGGTGCGGTGGTATGTCCTGATGGCACTGCTGTCCTGATGATGGACAGTGTCACGACATAGTGCATTGTATCAGGACTGAGCCTAGTGGCAGCATTGGGTGGAGCGGTGAGTCATACCATGCCTACTGTCACCGCTCCCCAAGGCTCTTGTAGCGAGTGCTTCCATCACTGATCTACAGTAAGTGCTCATTGTTTATCAAGCTATTTCAGTAAAACTACACCTTCTCCTCAGCTGTGATGAGGTTAGTACCCTAGGCGGGTGCCTAACTTCTTCTACCTCTCATCCTGGTCACTATGTCTGCAAGCCTGCTAGCTCATGTTACACTTGCTATCCCTCCTAACTGTCAAAATTCAGAGAACAGGACTGCTAGTTACATAGAAACATAGTATGTAAGGTCGAAAAAAGACATATCTCCATCTAATTCTACCTATTACCCCCCAATGTTGATCCAGAGGAAGGCAAAAAAAAAAAAACACCCAATGAGGTAGAAGTTAATTTTCCCCATTTAAGGGGAAAAAAATCCTTTCCGAATCCAATCTGGCAATCAGAATAATCCCTTGATCAACAATGCCTGAAGTTATTAATGATAACATATAATATTGCATCGCCCAAGAAAGGCGTCCAGGCCCCTCTTGAACTTCATCTTCCAACAGACAAACAGCTAAGAATTTTTTCCTTTTAGGTATTTTATATATCTGTTTTTTTGAGCAGAGTGATATCATTCAGTCTAAACCTGAGCCAACGTCCGGATGAAGAACAAGAATCGGTCACTTCTCGCTCATCGTTCATCTTACCAGCCAAGCTTTGCTGTAGAAAAACCATAAGAATCATCATTGGCTCGTTCACTTATCCTTCGGTGCAAACAGCGCTCGTTCAGTCTTTCACATTTGCTAATACAGTGAATGTGAAAAATTGAATGATATCGAACAATTCTCCTGTGAACGAGCCAATGACGTTGTTATGCCTGTCTACAAAAGGCTGCAGGAGAGCGAACGAGTTAGCGGTGACATCACTCACTCGTTCACGCATTCAAACGAGAATCAGCTCGTCTAAAAAGTGCATTATATTGAAATGACTGGAGTGTGCTGCCTGCAAGTCAATGAAGCTAAGGCCTCTTTCACATTGCAGTCGTGGCTAAGTCTCATGTTTTCTCACCCATTCCCATGGACAGCGATGCTAAACTCTTTCCCCTTTACTCCCCTCCCTTGCTGGCTGATCGCGGCAATAGAAGCTCCCATAGGAGCTGCTGGGAAAGGGAGGGAGGGAATTTAGCAGCGTGAGCCGAAGCTAGAGTCCCTCCCCCTTATCTTTGCCAGCAGCTCCCTTAGGCATCTATGGGAATTGCCGGCTAATCGCGGCCAAAAGATAGGGCAAGACCTATCTTTTCCGGCCTCGCGTAAAAACAGCTGGACGGAATCCGCAGCTTATCTGCTATCTTTTCTGGCCGTCCCAGTTTACGTGCCGGAAAATCACCAATCTGAAGAATGCATTGGAATCCAATGCTTTAGATGGTCACGATCTTCGGACGACGTTTTAAGGCTGCGATAAAACGTCTGTGTAAATAAGGCCCAAAATTAGGACTGAGCTCTCATTATTTACCGCCTTCTCCCACCTTAATATAATACTACATCAAGGTACTGGGGTAGTTTGAACACTTTGACGTACTGTTAAGTGACAGTGATTGCAAGTGGTCAGAAGCTGTGCAGTTATTAACAACTCAGCTCAAGCTTAAATAGTTGTGATCAAAGAGAACTCCAGTCTTGGATGTTTAACCCTTTATATGCCAGGGGCATAAGCAGTTGTGACATCTAGGTGATTAGACAGAGGGAAGAGTGCTCCCTCAAACACCCCATTGACACCCGTCAACGTGATTGCAGGGCTTCAACATGTCGTTACGGAAGCTGGAGACCTAACAAACCACTAACTTCGCTATGTGTATATGCTAAAGGTTTGCTCAATAGGTTTCCTGTCGGTTTATTAGTGACAGGCAATAATACTTTAGTATACTGAGTTCAACAAAGTATTATATAAGTGATCAAAAGATCACAATTTGAAATCCCCTGGTGGTATAAAAGAGTAATTAAAGTTAATAAACTGTATAAAAAAAGGTGGACACTAACATAAACAAAAAAATTACTAGTAGAAAGTGTTTTGTTTTGCAAAAAACGTTTACGTTTTTTTTCATATCCGTGTACAGCATCGTCCCAATTGTCATGACGCATGTAATAAAGTTAACATTTTATTTAAACAATACTGTGAATGCCTTAAAAAAAAATTTTTTTAAAAACCAAACAACTGCGGAATTGCTTTTTTTTTACATGGATGGAAAATTAGAGGAGTTATGGCACTTGGAATGTGGCAACATAAATACTACTATTTCACATGAAATGTGCCATTATTGTGCAAAAGTAGAAAGACATAAAAAAGCTTTATACATTTGGTATCACCATAATCATACTAATCCTATAGTGACGTGTTTTATGCTGCACGGTGAACAATGGAAATTGTAAGTTTAAAAAAGCCACTTGCACAATTGTTTCTTTTCTCCACCCCTCCCTCCAAAAAAAAAAAATTATAAAAAGTAAATCAATAAATTATATGAACCCTAAAATGCAGGCACTATAAGTACTAATAAAACTACATTGGCAGAAAAAAAAAGTTATAACTCCTGGAATGTGACAGTGGAAAAAATATTGTGTCTTTAAAGGGGTTGTCCAGTTGTAAACTATTGATGGCGTGCAATACACAGTGAGTAGAATCCCTTTGAGTTCATTTACAATTCTGTTACGCCAAAAATACGCAACATGCTCTATTTTTCTGCGCATTTGCACAGGGAAATAAAACATATGAAACTAATTAGGTTAATTAGCCATTTCAATGTACGGGATCATGACTGTGATTTTTTTTTTTGCACGCTCCAAGGCGCAAGATTTATGCATGTAAAAAGTACGGTTAGAAACACAGTTGCGTGCGCAAATGAGCAACACCTAATGCGCAAGAATGAGGTGCAAATACGCATATGCTCATGCGAATCTAGCCTTAGGATAGGTCAGCAATAGTGGAGTCCACCACCTGGTCGCCCTGCTGATTAGCTGTTCTCTCATGCACTGAGCTGATTTCTGCAGGAAGCAGACAGCTCTGTTCCCACTGCAGTGGCCCAGGTACAGAGGGTGGACAAAAATATGGAAACACGAAATGCATGCCTTAAGTTACATGGGATAAAAAATCATATTTTAATAAGACATGTAGAGACCGGTTTTAAGTGGAGGTAATATGACGCAGGTGCTGTCAGGTGGAAGTGAGCATCTGCCCGAGCAACAAGCTTCTATTGGTCAGGGGTTTGAGCCACTCAGCTGCTGTTACCAGCTGGCTCCCAAAACCAGAGCATTGCAAGAGGTGAAGTAAACACAAATTTGGCAGGAAAGCTTTCAGCCAAACAGGGGTCAAAAGGGCAGCTCAGTGCTAATGGTTAAAATCTCATGCATTTCATACGGTGTTGACATATTTTTGTCCAACCCCTGTATGTTACTATAGCAAAATTTAGATATAAATCTGAAAATCTTTAAAGTGTTGCTTGTGTGTGTGTTTGTGTGTGCAGGGATCCCACAGGACCGGTGGATCAAGAGATGGAGAATGTTGCAGCAAACAATAATAATAATAATCTTTATTTGCATAGCGCCAACTTATTGTGCAGCGCTTTCAGGCATGGATAAATGCAAAACAATACAACAATTACAATGTGAGGTACATTGGGTTTGACACAAATGGGTTGGGGGTGGTACAGGAGGTGCAGGGTTGGGGGGGGGAGCAAGGCATGGAGAACACAGGCAATAGGGAATTTCATCAATTATTAGAAGGCAAACAGGGTGGGGCACCATAGGGAGGTGTAGGGGACTAGGTCAGGAGATTTGGTATGCTTCCTGAAGAGGTGCGTTTTTAAGGCACATCTGAAATTTCATGCATCAGGAATTGTCCAGATGCCTTGGGGTAGAGCGTTCCAGAGGATGGGTGCTGCTCTGGTGAAGTCCTGTAGGCGAGCATGGAGGCTCGTATTACAGGGGTGTTTAGTCTGAGTGTGTTAGCCGATCGGAGTGAGCGGGCTGGGTGGTATACTGACAGGAGGGAGGCGATGTATGGTGGTGCAGCGCCATGCAGAGCTTTGTGAGTGAGGTAGAGGAGTTTAAATTTAGTTCTGCAGTGGATGGGCAGCCATGCAGTGACTGGCATAATGCAGAGGCGTCTGAATAATGACTGGATAGAAAAATGAGCCTAGCTGCTGCATTTAGTATGGATTGGAGTGGAGCGAGTCTAGTGCGGGGAGGCCAATGAGTAGCGAGTTGCAGTAGTCAAGCCGGGAGTGGATGAGGGCAACCACGAGCGTCTTTAGCATTTTAGCAATATTTCTGAGGTGCATGTGGTATGTTTGGGCCAGAGTTTGATAGGGGGGTAAAGGAGAGGTCAGAGTCCAGTGTGACCCCAAGGCATCGAGAATGCCGTCTGGGGTTTATGATGGTGCCAGACACTGGAATGGAGATGTTGAGGGGAGGTCGGTTAGAAAGTGGAAAGACAAGGAGGTCAGTTTTAGAGAGATTTAGTTTGAGAAAAAGGGAGGACATAATGTTAGAGACAGCAGACAGACAGTCGGTGATATTTTGGAGGAATGGTCCAGAGATCTCACAAGAGGAGGTGTATAGTTGGGTGTTGTCGACGTAGAGATGGTATTGGAGGCCAAATTTGTGGATGGTTTGTCCAATTGGGGCAGTATAGATAGAGAAGAGAAGGGGACCAAGGACTGAGCCCTGGGGTACCCCAACAGCAAGAGGAAGTGGGGCGGAGATAGAACCAGCAAATGAGACATTGAAAGAGCGGTCAAAGAGGTAGGAAGAGAACCAGGAGAGAGCAGTGTCCTTTAGACTAATAGAGTGGAGCATAGTGAGAAGGAGGTTATAGTCAACAGTGCCAAATGCAGCAGACAGGTCAAGGAGGATTAGTAGGGAGTAATCACCTCTCGACTTTGCAGTCATCAGGTCATTTGTTACTTTTGTGAGGGCAGTTTCAGTTGAGTGTAGAGAGCGGAAACCGGACTGGAGGGGGTCGAGAAGCGAGTTTTCAGAGAGAAAGCGAGTAAGGCGGGAGTAGACCAGGCGTTCTAGTATTTTGGAGATGAAGGGGAGGTTTGAGACGGGTCGGTAGTTGGCAGCATCAGTTGAGTCTTTACTTGGTGGCTGAATCAGATTTTGGGGTCTGTCCTGTTGTCCTGGGAGTCAGGAGAAATGTCATAGGGTGGGGATGGAGTTTAAAAAAAATCTATGGTCACAATTGGTACTGAGACCAGTCATTGGCTCCAGAGGTCATGTGCTTCAACAGGCATGTGACCGCTTTTCCCAGAACTAAGTGGAGACTGGAGCAGCAGAGAGACACACAATGGGGAAGTATAGTTTTTTGTTTTTTTTCATTTTTAACCTTCTCAATACTTTTTAACTGTATTTGTGTCCTGAAGATGCGGATACAGTTTTAAACTAATGCAGGAGGCCTGGTGTGCATGCAACATTTGCCCTATGGTTAAAGCACACAGGAAATATACACTCAGTCTCTTTTGTTCAAGGCTTCTAGAAATTCAGCAGGTAACTGATTGGAGCATGCTCTCCGTCTTCAGCTCTCAGACCTCTGGTACTTGCTTCCACCAGCGGCTTGTTCTGCAACAGTGGCTTACTTGACAGAGTTGTGCGCTCAAATCAGCAGCTCACTCTTCAACATTGCTCACTTGAGTAGAGTAGTTCATTTCACTTAGTGGTTCACTTCACTTCTGTGGCCAACTTCACTTGGCACTGCTCTACTACACTGCTGCACATTACACTACATTCCACTGTCACATGCATGCCACACCCCGCCATTTATACCAAACCCTCTGCATGGTCAGGCATGCCCTACCATTCATCCATCAGCCCCATCTGCTCCACCCAGTTATGCAAACCTACAAGATAGCTATAGTAACTGTGATCAACCATTCCCACAATGTCCACAAGGCCATGACAGAGACTGCTACATAAATCATTTGTACAGTCACTGGCAATGAGCAATAAACCTCAGCAGTTTGAATGGGTGACTATAGCATTTTTCTTAATAACAGCAGCATTTATAACACTTTGCACAATGAACATTAGTATTCCATGTCATCTCTCTAAACTCTAAAAGTAATAGTATTTACCTCACTACGCTAGGTCCATTTTTTCATTCCCCTTAGGCAGCTTCACATCTGTGCTAGAGGTCCTGTCGCCGATTTGGAAGAATATACCAGAATAAATAACATCACATGGGCAGCTGAGTGGAAAGTGAAGTCAATGGGGTCCGTTCGGTTCCATCATGAGACAGAGCCATTCGGCCATGGGATTCCCCTTTCCTGCTCCCTGAACGCAATAGGAAAATGGAATCCCCACCGCTGATGTGAAACCACCCTAAAATGTTGCCAAAGATTGAAAAGAATCCTATTTTATCTTGACGATATGTAAAATTTATATGGAAATGCTTTTGATTGGAATGTAAAGTTAAAGATAAAAATACAAAATAGTCATATTTTTCTTGTACTCTTATTTCTAAGATTTTACCATCTAATTGACAAATACTACTTTTCATAGAATAGATAAAGGCGTGTTGTCACTCTCTATACGGTAATAGACAAGAACCCATACATCCTTGGTTGTTGAGCAGAGAAAGTGTGAACGGCCAACAGGTGCACTGAACAATAATGAATGGATTGGAAAATATGAGAGATCCTAAGAAACAAAGACTCTATTTACACTTGATAAGAAATTACCATAAATTTTGTGAATAGTACAAAGACTCACTAAATGGATTGCACAAGTTATCATCACATGCCAGTTATAAAGCTCACATTCTTTCTGGAAGCAACCAGAGGACTTTATACAGTCATTTCTTCTGAGTCTTTATATAAAATGTCTAGAATAGAATAAACAATATTATCGGCTGGTTACACATTTATATGATTGAGCCAAGATTTGCACTTTTAAAGAAAACCTGCCAGACGGATCTATGATACAATATTTTTTTTTGCTGCTTTGACACCGCAAATAGTGTCTTGAGTGCCAAGTAGCTCTTTGATGTTACATCTTTACTGATTACAGGATTATGCCAGGTTCCTTATGAATCAGGACAAGGGATATCATCTTAATAAGTGATGAGGAGCAGTAGGGAACTACTAGCCGAGTAGTGGGATAGGGGAAGGGCCCTCAATCAGTACAAAGTATAATGAGAATTTTTCTCGGTTAGCCCACTTTCACATCTGCTTTGGAACCTCCATTCAAACGTTCTGTCACAGATCCGGCATAAAATACCAGAACAAGAAGTGTTGCATGACGCATTTTTTCATCCGCTGGACAGCTGAGCGGAAGCCAAATGGACACACTATAGTCAATTGCGTCTGTCCGACTCTGTTCAGTTCTGTCATGAGATGGATCCGTTCGGCCAGGGGATTCCCCTATCCTGCTCCCCAAATGGAGCAGAAAAGCTGAACCCCTGATGCAGATGTGAAAGCAGCCTTAGTCTGGGTTCACAGGGAGCGAAAGCGGCGCAGAATTTCAATGCAGACTTTCTGCACGCATTTTTTAACCCAAGATTAAGCAGCAAAGTGTACGTTATTTGCAAAAATCTGTTCACATGCTGCCGACAGTTTGCTGTGGACAAGCTGCGCGGAAACTGACATGCAACGCGGAATTCAAAATCCGCGACATGTCAGTTGTATCGTTATTTCTGCTGCGGGCTCTCTTCTCCCTACTATGGAGGGAGATTTCCGTAGCGAAATACAGGCAGAAAAGCTGCTTCAAACCCGCGCGGGTTTTGAGGCAGGCTTTCCGCTTCGTAACTCTCGCTGAATTTTTGTGCAGTCCCGCTGTAGACATTCCGCGAGATTTCTGTCTTGTGGGAACCCAGCCTAATGCTTCCATTCTATACTTGAGCCTTCGCTGATGGATATGATCATTCTGTTTTCATGTAGCAGCGCCCTCTACTGCTCCCTTCCCCTGAGTGAGACTCTGCAGCTGCATCACCTCCTCCTCCTCGTATAACAGTTACTGTTTTACTCTAGATCGACTTTTAGAGGATTGAGGAGGCGTTTCTAACTCCTGCTGAAAACAGTGAGTCTATGGTTCTTGCAGTTGTGGAAGAGTACAGGAGTCTTCTCTGTATGTGACAGTATTTGGTATGTGGTATTATTTAGGGGCAGATTAGCTACAGACGTTCCCAGGAGAATTCTCAGTGGGCCAGTTAGGTCCTGGGGCTGATGCCTAAGCTTTGAATAAAATAAAAAAAATACAAACTCTCCTCCTCCAGTCTATGCTGCTCCTGCCCCCCATTGACTTTATGGCAGCACAGTTGTATCAAGTAATTGCTGTGGTTGATCCTCCGCCTCAGTGTCACATGCGATATGACTGCACTACCACAAAGCCAGCAGAGGACAAGAGAGGTACAGGCTGTAGAGACTGGGAGTTGAGTATTTGCCATTAGGGGACTATCACCTAATGTGGGCATGTAATGAGGCTATATTACGTAATGGGACATATAAGGAAGGAAGCTATTATTACTGAGTATGACCATAATGGTGCATAATAATTGAATTAAGTCATACAGTGGCATTATTACTAAATGGGGGCATAACAGAGCATTATACTACAGCTGAGTGGGTTCATAAGGGTACAATATTATTGAGTGAAGGCATAAAGAAGGCATTATTACTAAGTGGGGGCACTTTTACTGCTTGTACTAAAAGTGGCACTTATTGTGCTGGGTCTACAGGGGCGCGAAAAGGGGGATACTATTACAGTGTAGGGATTGTGTATAGGTGTGGAAAACAAAGTTTTCAGTTTGTTGAAAAATTGAAGAGCCAAAAATGTCTGTGAGTCATTCTGCATAGACAAGTTGTGGTCGGAAGAAGTCATCATAGCAGTCTGGGTCAGATGGAGAAGAAAATGGAAAGTGAATGAATCTAGTTATCGATGTCACCTGTTACCATTAGAGGAAACGGTACTGTAATCACTGATATAGTCTAAAGAGCTTGTGTGGTGAGCTGGTATCTACCACAATATACTAGTAATAGTGGTCTTTGTATTGTGTTTATTCTGTAACAGCATAGTGGTATTTTTTGGCCCTTATATTTTATTAGCAACACTGAGCTGCAGCGTGTGGATGTAGTTTTGTCTGCCGTACCGTGCGGTTAGGGTGAGGAGTTAGTTTTCCTGTTAGGCTTGGCTTATTCACTGTAAATGATGCCATGTTACAGCAAATAAGCTAAGCCTAATAGGAAAAATAACCCCTCACCCTAACCGGGTACGGCAGACAAAACTGCATCCACACACCCCTAGCACCTTAAAGCATTGAGCCAATCGGGAGCTAGGGGTGTGACAGGGGCATTCCTTCTGTCAAACCCCTAGCTTCCGGTGGAGTCAAGATACACCAGTACCAGCATACAGTAGGGGACAAATGGAAAAGAGTATGACTGCTGGCTCAGACTATAAAAGGTTTGTTTGTAGTCTGTAACCATGGAGACACATTTATTGACATAAAAGCTGCAGACACTAAAAAGCAGTAAATTTTTAATCAGGACTATTTGACTATTTTTTTTTCTAGACGTGTTGAAACAATAAAATTGATTGCAGAGGTGGACATAAATCTAAGCTATCTCTGCTAAATCAGGTCTCAGAAGTGAGAATTATCTGTTGTGAGCTTCCTGTCTCAGCAAGCAAAGAAAATAATGAGGAAATGAAGTACAAATGATAGAAGAAATCACCTGCAGTGAAACAATCTATTCCCACATCTTCTAACCTTTATTATTTCATATAGTAATATGATATATTATAGTACAATGAGAACTGATTTGTTTGACATGGCAAAAGTCCATTCAGGATGTGTTTGCAGCACACGTATGGAATGTACGTTTTGGGGTCTTGATAGAGCAACACATTTGTCCATCATTTCCACAAGGTCATATGGAAGTTAGAGGATATACCGAGGTCGCGTTGGGACAGAATATAAATAAAGAATGGACGTGGCCCCAAGAAAGATTATGCCATCCAATGCCTGCGGATTTCAAGGATTAATATTAAACAAAGTGAATTAACTAAATGACAGAAATAGCCTCGGATTAAAGCACACATCCTACTAGTATCATAAGAAAACTGATGGTGGGACTCCTAGCCTGCCTTCTGCTATCCTGCATTCTGTCATCGCAGTGTAAACTCATATCGGCTCCGCTTCCTTTTGTCTACATTAAGCATTGTGACTGTGTTATGTTTTCCTCGCTACAGACTTCCGGTCGCATTGTTGCTCAATAATTCCATTAGCACCAGTAAGGGAACTGGAGCATACACTAAGCAGGATGGAGAGGCGATGCACGTGAACGGCAACACACATACAGGCAGGTCATCCATCCACTTCATTCTAACACACATATTTGTCTATGTTGGGGATGTATCCAGGATATCACTTAAATTATCTACTTCCACGGGGAAAATGGATTTTGATTTGAGATACAAAAAGTATTTACCTCTTCCACGTGTCACTTATTAGTATTTATCACACATTTGAAACCTTGGATACATATGGGACAAAAGGAACAAAGTAAATAGATAGTAGTCTTATAGAATGGATACAGGTAACGGCCATTGTTGTTTGATAGCAGCATGATACGGTTCTCAAGTGATTGTGCAGGTAATGCTACTGTTTACCTGCAAACACTGGAGTAACTATAGGGGATGCAGGGGATGCGGTTGCACCCGGGCCCAGTAGCCTTGGGGGGCCCATAAGGCCTCTCTTCTCCATATATGGAGCCAAATACTATGAATAAAGCATTATAGTTGGGCGCCCTGTTACAGATTTTGCATTGGGGCTCAGGAGATTCAAGTTACGCCTCTGCCTGCAAATATTTGCAGACATTTATAATCATTTGATTTGGGGTAAAATTACGTACAAGTATAGTTTTTGCCCAGATCGCAGCCGCACATTGGACACTATGTGTAGCCTGAGCTGCCCATACATGAGACTTTGATTGGCTGAGAGGTAAAAAGTTTAAAGAGGTTTCCCGAGGCTAAACTATTATCCTCTGGACAGGTCTTCAATAGTTGATCAGCAGGAAACTGTCCAAGGCCGCTTTCACACGGCTGTGAAAATTGTGTGAGATTTGTGTGATGCGAGATCCACAAATCTCGCATGAATATGAATCGCATTCTTTTGAATGGAGTCATATATATGAGCGATTTATGTTTTTTCTCACATCCCATCAAGATAGCGGCATGTCCTATCTTTGGTCGTTCCCCATGGAACGCCTCCTCCATTGTTTTCAATGGGGCCAGAAAATACATTGCACGACGTGGGAGGTGCACGCGAGTGCGGTGCAAGCTGCTACTGTACTGAACTGTTGTGAGGGGTTTTTGACACAAACGCTGCCGCTCCATTAATTTGTAATGGCATTATGGAGATAACCGAGTGGCAAGCCTTCAGGTATTGAAATGAATAGAGTGGTGAACATGTATGCTCGGCCAACGCTCTATTCACTATGACATCACTGCAGGTGAGAGAAGTATCCCTGCAATGACGAGAAGAGGGGAACATGGGACCCCGTTCTCCAGATCAGTGGAGGTCTCGGCGGTGAAACCCCACTGATCAGGAAATTATCTTCTATCTTACGAATACGGGATAATTTATAATGCTGGTACAACCCCTTTATTCTGATGCTGCTGCGGATTTCTGCTCCATAGCCCACACATACACATGCAGATTTTGGTGCAGAATTTTATGCAACTTTATGTGCAGATTGGGGAAATATTACGCACATGTGAAAGCCCCCTAATGGAACATCTAACTCAGATGTGAGAAAAGCCTTGTTGACACAATTCCTGTTTACTCATATTTGTATGGAAGTCATTTAAGAAGCTGCTGTACCTTTAAAATCATAAACTTATCGAATATCTAAAATAAGCTCGAAAAGTTCTGAGCTGCTTCTATTTCTAATTAAACATTCATAGGCAGTCATATTTTTCACAATCTACAGTCAAGCAGTGCCAAGAATAACCAAGTCACTGCAGAGATCATGCTCAGCATTGGGAAGAGGCTGAACAAAGTTACCTGGACAACTGATCCGACAGCAGAAAAGAATCCAAGAGGTGGGAAATCTGCACTGAGCATTACACTCTATTACATACTGCACTGCCATTAAAAATGCAATTACAGTTTAAGGGGGCTTCCCTACAATATGCACTGATGGTCCATGCTATCCATATCTGACTGGTGGAGGCGCATCCACTGAGAGAATTAACATACTATCATTGGCATTGACTCTTCTCTGAAACACTGTAGCAGCACTTTTCACGTAGTGATATGTCAGAATTTACAAGTTGGTTTACATTGGCGCTGGAACCACTGTTGCAGAGTCCATCTAAAACCTGGAAAAAACTGGGGAAAATACGGTGCTATTTTTTTCTGGTAATGGTGGAAACCTGACAAACACCGTTTTAGTCACATGAGTCCGTGCCCCTCATGTGAGGGATCTGTCCCTGGCTTGCATTTGGTTTTTCTGTTCCTATGATGAAACAGAACAATAAAGGTGAACAGCGCCTGACACACCCGCAATTACTGCTAATATTATACATCCAAAATGTAAAGTGACGCATCTTTGCAAATGTTCTTGATTACAAATTTAGTGTTTCGTGTCTACAGCTCCTATGTAGACTTCTAGGCTGCTTTCACACCTGCGTTAGGGTCAGTTCACGGTTTCTGTCTCTCTGCTCCGTTTTTTGGGGAAGAGAAACTGAAATGAAATTGAGAAAAAAAACGGGTTCATTTTTTTCCCCATTGGTTTAAATAGGGTTTCGAAACAACGGAAAGCAAATGCAAAGGCTTCCATTCTCTTCAATTCCATCAGATTTCCATTTTTTTGGACAGAAAAATAATGCAGTCCGCATTTTCAAAAAATTGTAGCCTGTATGTTTCTGGTTTTTTTTCAACTCCATTGAAATCAATGGGGAAAAATCAATTCCGTTTTTTTTTCTCGTTTTTTTTTATAACATTTTCTTTCCTCCAAAAACAGAGCAGAGAGACGCAAGCGCGTGTGACAGCAGCCTTATGTATAGTACTGTGTAAAGGTTTTAGCTAGCTGTGAAAAAAATGCAGCAAAGTTAGACTTTTTCAAAACCAAATGTCTGACTTGAAATTTATTCTGCAGCAGGACAACAACCCCAGATAGACAACCAATGTCATTTTGAACTATCTTCAGAAGGAAGAACAAGGAGTCCTGGAAGTCATGATATGACCCCACAGAGCCCTAATCTCACATCATCCAGTCTGTCTGGGATTACATGAAGAGACAGAAGTCTTTGAGCAAGCCGACATCTACAGAAGATCTGTGCTTAGTTCTCCAAGATGTTTGGAACAACCTCCCAGCAGAGTTCCTTCAAAAACTGTGTGCAAGTGTACCTAGAGGAACTGATGCCGTTTTGCACTGATGCACTTTTTTTTCTGGTAAAATGCCAGGCAGCTGAGCGGAAACCGAATGGACCCATCATCAATGGGGTCCATTCAGCGCTGTTCGGTACCATCATAAGACGGATCTGTTTGGCCAGGGGATTCCTCTTTCCTGCTGCCATAACGGAACAGGAAAACAGAACCCCCGATGCAGATGTGAAAGCAGCCTTACACAGCTACTTCACAAATCAATGTAATCATTTATTGTCTTTCTCGGTTTATTTCTACAGGGTAAGGGTGCGTTCACACGAGCGTGTTATTGTGCGTACTTAGGTACAAGCAAAATAACGCGTGAACACAGCTGCATGCTTGTTGCCAATGGAGTCGCGACTGCTGCAGGCGGCTCCATTGAAAACAATGCTCTACCAGCCCCCTGCATTCTTTTTCAGGGAAGGGCTTTACATATAAGCTCTTCCCTGAAAAAGAAACATTTCAGAGCAAAAAAAACCTACCTCTCCGCCGCTGCCGTGACCTCCGCGGGCATAAAGAACACATCTGCCGCATACGGCAGATGTTTTCTTCACCCCGCTAGTTAAAAGAATTCCATGATGCTACATCTGCCACATCTGTCAATAACAGTCTTTCTTTTTTCCTGCTACATGACTAACCACTCCCAAAACTGTTGTTTGAAGGTTGGAAACCCAATGGGGACGTGGGACCTGTCAGTCAACAAGATACAGTAGTGAATGGGAAAATACATAACTTTTAACACGTAAAGTCACAAAGACCTTCACATAAGAAGTGACCATATAAGTGATGTAGTGACCCTAATCCGGGACACTACACCTGTTCTAGGCCTCAGGCAGTTCAGGCTGGAAGAGCCCTGTGACCAGCATAGCACCACTGAAGGCAATGTGGAACAGGATAGGTGTTAGATTTTTTTTCTGCAGTACACTTAATTTTGGGAGTACTTTGTTTGACCACGAATACTAATGAAGGACACTGTGGGGGAGCATTATTACTTTGAGAGCACTATTACAAACAGGGGGCACTCTAGAGGAGAGGTACTACTACTGGGCAATGTGGGGGCACTGTTACTTATGGTAGCACTCTGGGCACTTTAGTACTATTGGGGGTACTATGACAAATAGTAATAATGCCCCACCAGTGCCCCTATTTACAGGACTGTGGGAGAGCACTATTAGTAATGGAGGCAATCTGGGAGAGAGTAATTACTATCTGTGTTACTTTTGGGAGCTTTAATACTATGGGAAGGCAACCTAGCACAGTTACTTTTGAGGGCACTGTTACTGTTGGGGGCACTCTGCTTGGTGCAATCATTTTGCAGGGTGCACTGTTGGGGACACTCTGCTTCTCCCAATTATCTTTGTAAGCACTGCTTGAGTCCTATTACTGTCAAGCTCACTGACTTGCCAATGCTTCTATGAAAGAACGCCAATGTACATACGGAATCCGATAGAGCATACCAGGTACAAACATGTCCACCCTTTACTTAGCTTGAATTTTGGTAAGTAATACAACTTCTCATTATGCTAATTCAATACCAACTTGTGTCATCTGATAAACCAGTAAAAAAAGTACAATATATGATTTTTTTTTTTTAACATGAGAGCCTATGGGTGAGAGATGGCAGATGGATGGCATTCATCAGAGGCGGCTATCACAGCCATCCATTTAAACAATGTATATGTTAACATACGTTTTTCTAAAATGGGAGTCCATGGGTGATGGATAAAAAGTGTCGAGACTTCCATCAGACATATATGTCTTTTTTATATGTTTGTTTAACACCTCATGCTATACATCTTGGGATATGTCGGTTTTAAAGACAAGTTAAAGAGGACCTTTCATGTCCTCCTGCCAGCTGTGCCATCTGTATAGTTTTGCAGCTGTGGCTACGCCAACTCTAGTTCAGCTTTTCTTCTGTTCATACTGCTCACCGTTCCCTCTCTCCTTAGATTTGGCCCCTGGCGTGTGGAATGTGTCAGGTGGGGGGGGGGGGGGGGGGTCTCTACTGCTCACTGTCAATCACATCTGAATTCAACTAATGACAGCAGTGGGGACTACCCACTTGACACATTTATAGCGCTGGGAGACAAATCTAAGGAGAGTTGGTATGGGAAAATGGAGGATTATAAACAGAAGAAAGGATGCGATAGTCAGTGGGGCCTTTTCTGCAAAGCTTTTCCAGCAGCCCCTGTTGGCATCAGGGTGAGACAGATCCTTTTTAACCTTATTCTAACCAAGCACCATACATGTATATCTTCTCCCTGAGGAGAAGACAGAAGTGGTTTATAACACTTCCTTTTTTCCAGCCTACATAGTGCTCATTGAGCGCTATAAAGTGAATAGGAAACAGCTAGAGTAACAAACAGAGAAGTCATGAATCGTATAGGAGCCATTATATCACTGGAGGCCAAGATGACCGGGCTCATGCTCACAGACTTTGGCCATATAATGCGAGTAGAGTCACTAGAAAAATCTATAATGCTTGGACAGATCAGTGGCAAAGGAAGACGTGGCCTACAAAGAACACGATGGCTGATACTGTCAAAGCCGATACTGGCATGGATATCACACAACTGAAAGAAGCAGTGCAATACCGAAAAACATGGAGGGAGCTCACCTTTAGGGTCACCGAGGCTCGTAAACGACTAAACAGCTAACAACATCAAACAGATATATTGGGGGCAAAAAACGACCCAACGCCAACAAAACCGTCACCATATCCACCCTGTAATCTGAGATTACACAAATTATATATCAAAACATTTGAAACAAAATGGCGAACACATTCCAAAATAGCCCTACACATGCCGAAAAATAAAATGCAGCAAAGATAATTTTGGAAGCCTAGGTAAAAGAATAAAGCATGGTTATTTTGGACCGAAACACTCAGGTCTTTAAGGGGTTAAAAACATATAAACAACAATAAATTTAAAAAAATTGTAGAACAAAATACAAATATACAAAAAAAAAAGAATCCTACCCTCACACCAACATGAACGGTCGCCATAGCTGCCCTGCCCTGGAATCCAAGACTATACGAGTGATTTATCAAAATGACCAAAACAAAATGGGAAACCTATTCCAATACTTCAACGTTAATGTACTAATTTTAAAAATAACTATACATTTTTTAACAAAACAAAAAAAAAATGAAAAAAAGTTTCTTTGAATAAAACAGCCCTACAGTTTTTGTCACAAACAAAATAAATGCTGGAAAAATTGGAAAAATTATTTAGTAGTCTAGGTAAAAGAATAGGGCATGGTTATTTAGGACCGAAACACTCAGGTCATTAAGGGGTTAAAAACATATAAACAACAAGTAGTAAAAAAAATGGGGTCGGTAAATCATTTAAGGGCTCAGTCACACGGGCGCTTTGACGCACAAGTTTTTGAACGCATAACTGATGCATTCAAAAAATCACGTGACCTAAGTGGGCATCACGGCGGAAAAAACACTGCTAGCAGCATTTATCCGCTCAGAAGGGCTCGGTCACACGGGCGTTTCCCGCTATCCCTGCTACAGCTGTGACAGCTGTGGCAGAGGATTTCTTCATCTCCGCAGGGAGTCCCATTGTCATTGGACATTAATTAAATGAATGGATGAGTGCTGCCTCTGATTGGCTGAGCTCAGGGACCAATGAGAGGCAGCTCTCAGCTGTCATTCAATAGCTGAGAGCTGCCTCTGATTGGTCACAGTGTTCAGCCAATCAGAGACAGCTCATTCAGCAGGCGGGGATTTTAAATCCCCGCCTGCTGAATACTACTCAGAGCAGTGCAGGAGAAGAGCCGGCTGGAGGTGGCTGAGCCACGGCAGTCGCAGAGAGGTGAGTATAGATTGTGGGATTGATTTTTAGGGAAGGGCTTATATTTGAAGCCCTCCCCAAAAAATCACTGCAGCGCTTACCAGCAGCCCATTGTTTTCAATTGCAACTGTATTGGCGGCTCCATTGAATTCAATGGGAGAACATCGCACTCCTCTGCCACAGCTGTGACAGCTGTGGCAGAGGAGAGCGATCTTCAGTATATGCTCTCAGTGGGGTCGGCCCCATTGAGCACAAGGTGAAACCCCTGGATGAGAAAACGTCCAGAGATTTCACATACATTGAACACCGGTTTGCCGCAGTTACATGCGTTCTGCGAACCGGCGTCCTATAATTTTCGCTGCAGGCGTTTTTCTGCATGTTAAATCTGCACATGTGACCGCTGCTATTGAAAGGCATTGGTTCTATCTAGTGCAAAGTTTGTGACGTGCGGAAAAACGCACGTTAAAAATTCTGTGTGACTGAGCCCTAAGACTGAAACACTCTGATCATTAAAAGGTTAATGGTATGAAATCAGAGGCATACAGAGGTACTGGTAGAGCCCAAACACTTTTATGGGCACTCTATTGTGATTCATACAACTTCGTGGTCGACGAAGCTGTGATATGGCCCTGTGCATGAGCCATTATGTTTAATCTGTTTTTATTTTGGTTTTCAAATAAAGAGCACAATACAACAGTACAAACACTGTATGATATAGTATAACATCAGTTACAGGGAGAGCTGAAGTCATTAGGTATAGTGAAAAATAACCTACACACCCCATGTAGTCAATGCTTCTTAGATGATCAAACTTTATATAAAGAAAGAGCTGCGGGAAGAATAAGCACCAATGACATCACATGAGGCCCCACTAAGTAACACGTTGAAATAAATACTACTTTTGATTCTTGCTCAGGTGTCCAATCGCTTTTTGTAGGATAGTGTATATTAAGCCAGAGGCGTAACTTGAAGCTTCTGGGCCCCAATGCAAAACCTGTAACAGGGCCCCCAACTATAATGCTTTATTCATAGTACTGGGCTCCCTATATGTAGAAGAGAGGCCTTATGGGCCCCTACGGCTTCTGGGCCCGGGTGCAACCGCATCCCCTGCATCCTCTATAGTTACACCCCTGTATTAAGCTGTAAACCTTTGCATACACAAGACATTGCTCCCATGGAACAAGCGGTAGGTATAACTTTGCTAAAACATGCTGACAAACTTCCACACTTGTCACTTTTGCATAAATCCATTCAGTTATGATCAAATGATGCCTATGTTAGTTAAAGCCCAACACAATTCATATCTTGAAATTTGTGTTTTCCCCATATACACTCATTGTCAAAAATAAAATCGCTCCTCTAGACCCCTAGAAGGAGCTGTCGGAATCAAGTAAAAGTTTCTCTGTGTAATTGTAACATTGATATAAGTAAGTGATTACAATATCAGAGCAAGAGGGTAATTTATTATGGAAAACTGACTCCTGAAGGGAGGCTCTAGTACCCTGTTGTACCGCCTCTAGCTTGGATACAAGATGTGATACAGGCACGCATGGAGGCTCTAGTACCCTGTTGTACCGCCTCTAGCTTGGATACAAGATGTGATACAGGTGGGCATGGTGGCTCCAGTACCCTGTTGTACCACCTCTAAATTGGATACATATGTGATACATGTGGGCATGGAGGCTCCAGTACTCTGTTCTACCTCTTTTAGCTGGGATAAAAGATGTGCTACGAGCAGGCATGTAGCTCTATTGCCATGTTGTACTGCCTCTAGCTTGGATACAAGACGTGATACGGACGAACATGGAACTCTAGTACCCTGTCATACCTGCTCTAGCTTGGATGCAAGATGTGATATGGGCGGCAACGGAGGCTCTAGTACCCTGCTGTACCGCCTCTAGCTTGGATTCAAGATGAGATATGGACGGGCATGGAGCTGCAAGTAGCTTGTTGGGCTCCATCTAGCTTGGATACAAGATGCGATACAGGTGGGCATAGAGGCTCTATTACCCTGTTGAGCCACCTCCATCTTTGATACAAAATGTGATACGGATGTGCATGGAAGCTCTAGTACCCTGTTGGACCACCTCTAACTTGGAAACAAGATGTGATACGGGTGGGCATGGAGGCATACTGGTTCCATATAGTATCCTGCCACATATCGGTCTACATTTGCTGCAACTGTGCCTCCAGATCATGTAAACTAATTGGCTGTCAGAGTTGGCATCTCAGATTGTCCTATACATGTTCTATTGGTGATAAATCTGGTGACTGGGTGGCCACAAAATAGTGGCAATGTTGTGGGGACATTCCTGTGACCCCCTTGTGTGTGCAGCCGAGCATTATCCTGCTGGAAAAAGCCTCTTGGAAGCCGCCATGAGAGGAACACATGTGGCTGCAGGATGTCCTCAACATATCGCTGAGCTGTCATTGTCTCTTATATCACTACTAGTGGTGACTGATTGTTGGATGTGATGGCCCCCCCAGACCATCACACCAACAATGGGGGCTATGTACAGCTCTACAGCAAAAGCAGGAATGAGGTTCTTACCCCTCGGTCTCCAAACAGAAACACAGACATCGCCAATGCCAAAATTAAGCCCAGTTGCCTTGTGTACGTGCTCTCATGCATCCACTGGTCCCAACACCCTCTAGCAGTCTGGTCAAAACAGCCCAGGTGATGGAGAATTCATCAATACGACCAGCCAGCTTCTCGCATTATAATGCGCTCCCTCTCAAACTCTGTTAACTGGGTGAAATCTCTTGGAGTGCGTCGTAGAGGTGTCTAGTGGTCAACAAGCTCTACAAAATTGGAAAAAGAGGTCACTGCATACAGTTGAACCACTTTTAGGGCCTCAGCTGACAAGACTGTTCATCTAACCCACCACAACTCTAATCATTTACATATCTGTTCAGATGTTCCTGCATCTCGAATTTTGCAGTAACTCCTTCTAGGGCCTGGATTTTGTTTTTGACAAAGAGTGTATATCTACAATATCTTTATGGAGACCTCAAGCAGTGATTGAACTGTATCTAATTTGGAACTAACAGACAGACATATAGCAGAGCCATACAAAAACTAAATAGTCTACAGAATTCAAATTGCAACCTTTATCGGCAAATGAAAGATGTTCACATGCAAGAATCCTAATATATCGATGATCGGCTTCTGCATGGCAATGAAATAGTTCTAAATAGATTTGTATCATCGCCTGGATGGGCTTGCATTTATTTTAGCTGACAGCATGAGTCTCTGTGCATTGTAAGGGCTAGTTTCAGACAAAAGGAAGCAGGCTCTTTTGCAGCATGGACTCACCTTATAAATTATTCAGACACTAAGTGCATTATGCTTCTCCTTGTTCTTTAGCTGAAGCAGTTAGAAAAAGGAGCAGGAACCTTGATGGAACAGCATTCAGGATATGTGGCGCCTGACATCGACACAAGCTTCAATGAATACCCCTCTTATTGCACGTAAATTATCTGACGGCTGCATTTTATGTCGGGCTTATAGTTCAGTCTTCAAATTTTCTTCTTCACATTTAATATCCGTCATTATTTTAGGTAACTGGGTCAGTAGACTAGTAGTTATAGTCCTGAAATAGTCCAGTAATTAAGAGTAACAGTAAAGTCTATGGGAGAAGCAATCAACATTTATTATGTATTTTAGAGTCCAATAGCAGCAATGTTTCGGGGAACCTCTATCTAAGGAAGGGGAAGGTTTCCCAAATTGTTCCTGCTATTGCTCAGGTGTCTCTACACTTGGCCCCCCCGTCTCGTCATCATCTTGGCTGAATTGAAGCACTTCATGGGCTGAAAGCACTTTATGGACTAAGACCATCAATCCAATGATTGATGGCCTTAGTTTTATTGAATCTATTCACTGAGTATTGCATACGTTTGCATGACACGGACACTTTATGGTGTTTTTAGGCCATCGTTGCCCAATCGGAGCTGTATGTAGTGCCTTGAAGTACCAATGCACACATTGTGCCTCAGGTAGTCAAGAGAACTGGTGCGGCCATGTTAGTTGGTCCCGGACTGCAGGATTGCTTTAAGGGCATGTGAGATTCGGCCATTTGAATCCATATATCTACTACTTGTTGCTTCGGACTCTTTAACTTTGAAGTGATTGTCCTTAAAGTGTTGCATATATGAATGTCGTCGAAGAGGGTCCCCAACTCTGGACCCTTCCTATTAATGAGAGCAAGAAGGCACTGCAAAAGGTAGCTGCTTGCTCTATGAATGCGATGCAACAGCCTATTACATGGACAGCCATAATATATTTATAATGTTGTAGTTCTTGCACAGTGATTAAATGGCCACACAAAGCTTGATCCAGCAAAAACATTTGATTGCTGGGGGGCAGAGAAGCTGAATGAGTGGGGATCGGCTTGTCGTGGAAACCCAGTATTGGACATTGGACCTGTATTCAGGAGTTAACACTCGGTATAACCAAATGTCATGTTTGCCTTCTATTCTTACATTTACGCAATATGCAATACTTCCTTTAATGAAACTTCTGTTCTCAAAACGCTGACAAGATAATATATAGTGTAAACACGTTACATTTTCCATCTGTTTTGTAAATTTAGAAGTAGGACCAGACATAGATAACCGCACTTGAGACAAGTACCGTTTTTAGATACTGCAATAATTACCCAAGCAATTTTACTGGAAACGTATGCAAATAACATGGGAGGTTTGTGCAATTACTAATTCATGATGTAACATCCAATCATATCGAAGGAACCACACGTGGGTCCAAGACAACCCACTCATCCCATCCACCACCTGATGGCCAATCACAGATGACCGGAGGATGGAAGAATTGCAAGATGCTTATCCAATAATTGAACAATACGTTGTATCTATGTAATCTTTGACCTGCCCAGATGGGCAGATATGTTAAACTCTTTTAAAAAAGGCTGCGTGCCCAACAATAAAGGAGAATTGAGGAAGCTTATACATGCTGAACCTGTGTCAGTGTGAAAACTTCTTATGCGCATTATCAATTCAGAATTAATATGGAAGGGTGTAAACATTCCTAATTGAATAAGTTGTTGGACACAAAGTAAATCCACGACAGGCTGATGGCATGAGTGGCTTCATTCTAAGAAGAGGTTGTCCAAACTTATGGATGTAAGGCCTTATGCACACTTCATTTTGGAGTTTTGCCTTCCTGTCTATCTGCAGCCTAAAGCTTGAAGGAATTTTCTAAGCATAATGTTTTCTGATCTAGCAATAGGGGGCAGTATTATAATTATAGTCCTGCACATAGGGGGCAGTATTATAGTAATTTTCTTATACATAGGGGGCAGTATAATAATTATAGTCCTGTACATAGTAGCAATATATTTTCTTATGCATGGAGGCAGTATTATAGTTGTTATATCCATAGGGAACTGCTAGCATCACTTTTGATGCACGCTGCTTATAGAAAAGAGGCACAGAGAACATCTGGAGGGTAAAACCTAATTTTAAAAGTTGGAGTGGCCTACAAAATGTACAGTGCAGAGTCATATGCTTTCTATGATATTGAGTAATAGATTTTCATGATGCATTGTTATACCGTTCCTTTCTTAGATTAGGTTTATTGTGTGTTTCTTAAGTGCCACCCACATAGTATGTTAGGCTGAAAGTAGGTCAGTTTGATTCCACCTCTTTGTTGATCCAGATGAAGGCATAAAACACCCAATGAGGCAGATGCCAATTAGCCCATTTGGAGGGAAAACCTATTTCCTGACTCCATAATGGCAGTCAGAATAATCCATGGATCAAAATTAAAAGTTCCTACCTAACTCCAAGACTGGGATCAACAACCCGTTAGTTATTTATTGTCTATATCCTGTAATATCATTGCGCTCTAAAAATACATCTAGTCCCTTCTTAAACTTCTCTATAGATTTTGCCATCACCACATCCTCAGGCAGAGAGTTCCACAGTCTCACTGCTCTTACAGTAAAGAACCCCCTTTTGTGTTGGTGATGAAACCTGCTTTCCTCTAGACGTAGACGATGCCCTCTTGTTACCGTTGCAGTCCTGGGTATAAACAGATCATTGGAGAGATCCTTGTATTGTCCTCTCATGTATTTATACATAGTTATTTGATCACCCCTTAGCCGTCTTTTTTCCAGGGTGAATAATCCCAATTTGGATAGCCTCTCTGGGTATTCCAGTCCCGTCATTCCATGTATTAGTTTAGTTGCCCATCTTTGAACCCCCTCAAGCACTGCTGCATCTTTCCTGAGCCTCGGTGTCCAGAACTGTGCGCAGTATTCCATGTGGGGCCTGACTAGTGCCTTATATAGTGGAAGAATAAAGTTCCCGTCCTTCGCCCCTATACCTGTTTTAATGGACCCAAGAGTTTATTAGCTTTTGCAGCAGCTGCCTGGCATTGATTGCTCCAGTTAAAGGGGTTGTCCCGCAACAGCAAGTGCAGTTATGCACTTCTGTATGCCCATATTAATGCACTTTGTAATATACATCGTGCATTAAATATTGGCCATACAGAAGTTATATACTGACCCCCTCCCGGTGTTGGCGTCCCCGTCTCCATGGCGACGAACAAACTTCTTCTCTGGTCGCAGGAACAGTCGCGCTTGCTCACAGAGGATTCTTCTCCTAGATGGTCCGGGCTCACGACCTGCGTCCTGGCTCCTCCCCCTTCTCAGCATAATCGCATAGCTCCGCCCCCGTCACATGGTGCCGATCAGCCAATGAGGTGGCTGGAATCGTCAGTGGAGCGCAGACAGCAGAAGAACATCCACAGTGCACCATGGGAGAAGACCCGTGGTGCACTGTGGGAGAAGACCAGCGGCAGCCATCTTGGACAGAAGATTTTTTAAAGTTGCTGAATGGGGATTCAGGTAAGGGAATTTTTATTATTTTTTTATTAACACAGCGGTTTTTCTTTGCAGGTACTGGGGGACTGGGCAAAAAAAAAAATTTTATCTGTCGGCGTGGGACAACCCCTTTAAGTCTACATAAGTGATATTTTTTCTCCACCCGCTGGTATGGTGGCTCACATACTTGTGTGTTTGGTCCACCTATTGCACTATTGTTTTGCCCAATTCTACTAATAGCATGCTTTACTTACTTCTGCATTGGCCCTACCTACTGTACAGGCATCATCTACTATTGTATTCTTGCAGGGAAGAGGAACTGCGTGAGGGAATCCCTCCTTTTACAACTCATCACATTTATATAGTGCATGCTTATTATGCATCACTTTACATTACGGTCTGTCCCCATCGGGGCTCACAATCTATAATCACCTATCTGTATGTTTTTGGAGTGTGGGAGAAAACTGGAGTACATGAAGGAAACCCAGTCAAACATGGGACAACATACAAACCCCATGCAGATGTTGTCCTTGGGGTGATTTGAACTTAAGACCCCCAATGCCACAAGCCAACAGTGCTAACCACTGAGCCACCATACTGCATAGAGCTACGCCTGTTTTCATTTGCTTGCTATGAAATGCCATGCCAATTAACTCCCAGCACTTAGCCGGTTGTTGAGAGGAGATTCAATCAAATCATATAACCCTGTAACCTGAGCAGGATGTTGTACGGAGTTGAAATATGTATCACAGTTGTAATATATCGAAAGTAATCTCAAAAATGGGATATCAAGGATCGCAAGCTGTTTCACTTACGTAAAGAGCTTTCCTAGTTATCTCTGTATAATGAAAAAGTTATGCAAGCTTCTGTGACTCAAATTCTCACTATTTTTAAAACCTTTGCTTGCTGTCAGTGAATAAAGAATGTTTCTTTAGATCCAGAGGCAAAAAGGCCACATTGTTCTAATTGTCCTCACACCTGATCCTACTCTCTTTTGTGAAATGGATACAATAGTATCTACTGCTTTGTGAGCTAAAATGCTATATATTGTAGCAGAGGCGTAACCTGAACCTCCTGGGCCCCAATGCAAAACCTGTAACAGGGCCCCCAACTACAATGCTTTATTCATAGTACTGGGCTCCCTATACGGAGAGGAAAGGCCTTAAAGACCCCTCTAAGGCCTCATGTTCACTAGGAAATTCGGGCCCGCGCGGATTCTCCATGCAGAATCCTGCAGTGGGTCCCTCCTTTCCCGCGGACATGAGGCCTAAAAATTGAATTTACTTACCTGTCTGGACGCAGCAGATCTTCCCTTCGTCTTCTTTCTTCGGCCCGGCGGATGTGCTCAGCGCACTGGAAGCGTGCCACGCGCATGCGCCGTGCACTTTTTTTTTTTAACTCCTGCTCTCCCGCACTCCCGCGCCGGAGAGCAGAAATTCAGCTGCGGGTGTGCCGCGGATATGGACGGCTTCCATAGGCTCCTATGGAAGCCTGTGGGAGCCGTCCGCACGGGAAACCCGCAGAAAATGGAGCATGCTGCGGGTGTTTTCCTGCACGTGCGATCTGCGCGGCAGGGAAAAATTGACATCCGCAGGTATTTACTTACCTGCAGGTTTCCAATGCATCCCTATGAGCGCGGATCACGCGTGCGGGACACCCGCACGGATTTTGTAATTCTATTTATCCAGTGGCCATGAGGCCTAAGGCCTCATGTCCACGGGGAAAATAAGAATTAAAATCCCCAGCGGATCACCCGCATGCGGATCCGCGCCCCATAGAAATGCATTGACCACCCGCGGGTAGATAAATACCCGTGGATGGTCAATAAAAGTGAATAAAGAAAATTCTGGAGCATGAAAAAAAATGGACATGCTCCATTTTAGTGCGGATCACACGTGCGGGGGCTCAGAGCACATAGCTCAATTGATCTCCCACATGAAAAATAAAAGACAATTACAGTGCATCCGCAGCCCAAATCCGCGTTACAAATCCGCAGCGGATCTGATTTTTCCTGAGGACATGAGGCCTAAGGCTCCTGGGCCTGGGTGCAACTGTATCCTCTATAGTTACACCAGTGGGCTGGATTTTATCTTACGAAGAGTATATGTAAATAAATACTTTTGATTCTTGCGCAATTGCTTTTTGGTAGGATAGTGTATTTCTGCACAGGAATCATAAAGGCTGTTGTGTCACAGCAGAGGGTTAATGAACAAAGTGAAGTAATTACACAGAAGTAATAGTCATAGGAAATGACTAGTACAGTATAGTAATGGTTATGGTGTATTATAACACAGTGATAATGCACACAGTGAGGGTGCGAAAGCAGAATCATAAACACATTAATGTCACCGTACATTGGAGAATAAAAACGGCAAAATTAGACGAAATCGTTCTTTCACACCATGCTGTCACAGTACGTGAATAATGCACAGTGATGTAACAGAACAGGGGTAATAAACAAAGTGATGTAACAGCTAAAGGCTATTATAGCAATAATAATAATCTTTATTTGTATAGCACCAACTTATTCCGCAGCGCTTTCAAGCATGGGAGAAATGCAAACAATAGAACAATTACAATGTGAGATACAATCAGTTTGATACAAATGGGGTCAGGGTGGTGCAAGAGGTACAAGGGGGGGTGGGAGCACAGGCAGCAGAGGATTTCATGGGGAAATCAGTTATTAGAAGGGAAATAGGGTGGGGCGGTAGGGAGGTGCAGGGGTAGAGGTCATATGTGATAGGCAGGGTGGAAGGTGTGGGGAGACATAGGGAGGGGCGGGGACTAGGTCAGGGAATTTGGTATGCCCCACTGAAGAGCTGCGTTTTTAGGCGCATCTGAAATTTCGTGCATTGGGAATTGTCCGGACGGCTTGGGGTAGAGCGTTCCAGAGGATGGGTGCTGCTTTAGAGAAGTCCTGTAGGCGAGCATGTGAGGTTCATATTACAGGGGTGTTTAGTCTGAGTGTGTTAGCGGATCAGAGGGAGCGGGCTGGGTGGTGTACAGACAGGAGGTAGGCGATGTATGGTGGCGCGGCGCCATGGAGAGCGTTGTGGGTGAGGGTGAGGAGTTTAAATTTAATTCTGCAGTGAATGGGCAGCCAATGCAGCGCCTAGCATAATGCAGGGGCGTCTGAGTAACGGCTGGATAGAAAAATAAGCCTAGCTGCTGCATTTAGTATGGATTGGAGTGGAGCGAGTCTGGTGCGGGGAAGGCTGATGATAGATTTGGTGCATCCTACTAGAAAGCTTAGAAACTTTTCTATGTCTTGTTCCAACATTTCATTGGCTTACTTTAGGCCGCCTGCGCATGGCAGATCCGGATTCCGCATTCGGGATCCGGCCCTGGGAGCAGCAGCGTCCGCACTTACCTGGTTACTTTCATCTTCATCTGTACTGCGACTGGTCCGCAAGGGTTGACAATTGTGGAACATGCAGCGAATTTTCCTCGGCTTGCAGAAACCACATTTGGTTTCCATAAGTGTGCGAATCGAATTCCCATAGCATGCTATGGGCAGTATTTGCTCCGGATTCCGCAGTGCAGATGCCCGCTGCGGATTCTGCAGCAACTATCCGCCCGTGTGCAGGAGGCCTTAGACATACATTTTGTGCCAATATTTTAGTGCAATTTCAAAGCCCTCTAAGCCATGCCCTTTTTACACTTTACAAAATCTGTCTAGTGAGGCGCAAAGCTAAAATATGTTAAAAAAAATCAGACACAAGGCGTATACTCCAAATTTTTGAGGCAAAATTGTCTCATTTAGCTTAGTAACTCTCTTCCACTGTATTGTTGTTGCATTAGGACTATCCTTTTAGTCCTCACACAGTTGCACAAAGTATCGTACTCTATATGTGAACATTTATGTTTCATGATAAAACTGTTCGCTTGATAATGAATTCAGTCAGAAGAAACTTTACTCTCAAGTTCAGAAGTAAAACATTTTTCTGTACTCTTTGAAGGTGAATTCCATCCAGTTCCTCCACTCCTAGTGTGTGATCTCAATAGGTGGAGAGGTTTCTTTGTTCCAAGTAGAAAAGGGAACACCAAGTACTATATGCAATCATAAGTCACTTGAAAATAGCCTGGAACTCTAGGTTACAAGTGCATTCTGTATTTGAAATGTAAGACCACGTTTACCAAATTTTCCATTTAAACATTAAAGATAAGATAACTTTCTAAATAAATTGCTGTTTTTGTACCAATTTTGACTGTGTTTTCTCTATTCCTTTGCTTTACAGGGTTTGCAAGGAAAATACTATTGATGACTTATCCTCAGCACAGATCATCAATAGTTGATCGGCTGGGGTCCTGAGCAGTAGATCCCATCTGATCAGACACCAGCTGTCAGCGCCACAACACACAGGGGTACAGAATGGAAAGAGAAGTCCCCAACCCCTGTGCAATGGCTGGCGCTGGTAATTGTAGGTGCATCGGTCATTGCTTTTAATGAGAGCTGTGCCTGCATTTACCAGCATTGTCCACTACACAAGGGTCATAACTAACTGCTTCCACTCCATACCCCTCCCTGTGTGTTGTAGTGCTGATAGAGGGCGCCCACCTAGTGGATTGGTTGAGGTCCTGAGTGAAGGACCCCAGCCAATCAACTACTAGTGACCTGTCCTGAGGATAGGTCATCAATAGTATTTGCCCGGAAACCCCATGTTTTCCATTAGAAACAAGTAAAATGTATACCACTCAATATGCATTACTTTTTTTTGTATACAATTATATTAAAAACCACAGAAAAAAGTAAATTGACTTATACCAGCCTTACAAACCAAGTACTACCAATCAAATATTACCAACCGACGTAGCATTTACATGAAATCTATGTGTTATCCCCACATTTGCATTTGTTTCTCCTGGTATTACGATTTCATGCCATAATAAGTATTTTATTACAGTATATACTGGGAGTAATATATAAGATTTGATTTTGAGCTCCAGTGGGGTCAAAGACTGAGGTTTTCTACATTTAACAGTAAATACACATATATAAATCAGGTTCTGCTTATACAACTGTCATGTCTTCCATTCCTAATGGAACTGTAAAAGCTCTGATGCATCTGTTTTCAAAAGAGATCCAACAAATTCTAACAAATGCCATTGACTGATAATGTTCTTGTCACATCTGACCAGATCTTGACAGAAAGCACAATAAAGGAAGGGAATAAGCTGGGTGACATGTAACACACCAACAAAGGTGACAGAAAAAGGAAACATACTTGGAAACAGATGGGGAAGGGCAAGGGTTTATTCCCAATCTTAAAATGAATGGATCGGCCTAAAAAGAGGAGCAACTGCCCTGAAAAGAGCGAGCCCACAATAGGAACCTGAGGAACCTCCATGCATGTCCGTAGATGGAATATGGAAAAGAGGGGCAACTCCAAGGATGACTGAACAGGACACAGCCTCCAGCACAAAGATACACTAGGCAACAGGCAAGTGGAGAAAAGACCACAGAAAGTGAAGGGAGGACAAACTGACACAGACTTGAGATTGAACAATACATTGACCAAAATATTATGATCTAACACCACTAAGTACCATAAAGGACCAGAAACACAGGGAGAAGCTGGAATAAGAATCCCCTAGCAGACATTGATAGGCTGACTGGGTTGTCATTCACCTCAGCAAGCCTGCCAGGGCAACAAAGAAGTGAGAGGTTATCCCTTCAGCAACCAGTGCCAAACGACAATGCACAAGTGGCAGCAGGTGCATCGCATGGTCCAGCATTGATGTCATGACGTTATGCCAGATCCGTGAATGCGCCACGAAATCTCTGGTGCCGTCACAGTTCTGTTTTTGATGGCAAAAATAGCAGTTTACACATTTCCTGCTGGAAAAAAACTCCAATGTGAACAACGCTTTAGGCCGCTTCCACACACTTTAGGCCGCTTCATTGAATGGCTGCGATTGGTTGATCAAGCACTGACTTTGATTGGCTGAGCCGCGGCTCTCGAGAACTAATCAGAGGCAGCGCTTCCTGGAGGCGGGGTTTTTCAAACCCCAGACCAGGAGGCATTGCCTGAAGACTGAAGACAAGTGCCGTGGAGCGGCAGAGAAGTGTGGCAGCGGCTGTTAAGTGATGTATGGTTTTTTTTTTTGCTTTTTTAATGCAGTCAGGGCTTATTTTTCGTGTAGGGCTTATATTACAAGCCCCCCTGAGAATCCTGCCAAAAGAGTGACTAAATCACAATATTGCCATGAGAAAACACAGCAATATCGCACAGAACACAGATGTGCCTTAAAGATACTAAAATAGCAGATAATGAATAGAAGGAAAACTGAGCAACAAAAACGTTGACATTAAATGCGGTACAAGCCAAGAGAAAGCAAAATAAATAAAGTGGGCAGAACAGATTATCATGTCTATCACGACAGTTCTTTCCTTTTAGTTAAAAAAAATTGCATATATAGATCCAATATGGCGTCTCCTGAGGAGCAGTCTTGGGAGTACATTTCAGCACCACTCGTAGGATACACAATACATACATAGTAACATAGCATGTTAGGCTGAATGAAGACAATGTCCATCTAGTTCAGCCTGTTTCAATCCTCTTGTTGGCCCAGAGGAAGGCAAAAAAAACCCAAGCAGCCATTTAGCTCATTTAGAGAGAAAAAAAAATCCTTCCTGGTTCCATAATGGCAGCCAGAGTAATCCTGGATCAACATTTGAGATCATCAACCCCGCTGGTCACCTAATGTCTATATCCTGTAATATCATAGCACTCTAGAAAGACACCTAGACCTCTCCTAAACTCCTCTATGGATTTTGCCATCACCATGTCCTCAGGCAGAGAGTTCCACAGTTTTATTGCTCTTACAGTAAAGAACCCCCTTCTATGTTGGTGATGAAACCTGGTTTCTTCTAGACGTAGAGGATGCTCTCTTGTTACCGTCGCAGTCCTGGGTGTAAACAGATCATGGGAGAGATCCTTATATTGTCCCCTAATGTATTTATACATAGTTATTTGAGCGCCCCTTAACTGTCTTTTTTCCAGGGTGAATAATCCTAATTTTGATAGCATCTCTGGGTATTCCAGTCATCCCATTCCATTTATTAATTTAGTCATGCTTCTTTGAACCCCCTCGAGCACTGCTACATCTTTCCTGAGCACCAGTGTCCAGAACTTACACAGTATTCCATGTGGGGCCTGACAAGTGCCTTATATAGTGGGAGAATAATGTTTTCATCCTTCGCCCCTATACCTTTTTTAATGCACCCCAAGACTTTATTAGCCTTTGCAGCAGCTGACTGGCATTGGTTACTCCAGTTTAGTCTACAATCCACTAGTCCCCCCAGATCTTTTTCCATATCCCTTTTCCCTAGCAGTACACCATTTAGTGTATATTGGTGACATCCGTTTCTCCTGCCCATGTGCATAACCTTACATTTATCAACATTGAACTTCATTTGCCATTTTTCTGTCCAAGCCCCCAACTTATCTAAGTCCGTTTGTAGCCGCACATTGTCCTCCATTGCATTGATTATATTGTATAATTTTGTGTCATCTGCAAATATTGATATTTTGCTGTGCAGCTCCTCTATCTGGTCGTTGATAAATATGTTGAACAGAGTAGGGCCTAATACTGAACCCTGTGGCACCCCACTAGCAACGGTGGTCCATCTTAGTGCTTCTTACGGGGGTATTCAGACTGCACAGTTAAGGGACGGTAAATACGTATTCAAAAGCCCCATGCACTGACCTGCACAGTCTGAACAGACCTTAAAAACTGATCAGTGCATAAACATCCGCTACACCGATTTACACATTTTGATAGTGATGCTTACGTGTAGCCATGAATCAGCTACCAATAAACCTTGGCCAGCCGTGTCCTCTGGCATTTCTGGCCCATCCTACTAGCACTTTGGCTCTGCCTCTTCTTTTCAGCGCTGCTGCAAGTGCCATGCTCCATCCCTGCTGCCACCAGGAATCTGCTGAGTGACTGCAGAAGAGATAAATGCACGGGAGGCGCATGAGGCCATATTTACACGCACGATACGCCTGCATAAATGTTATCTGTGTTCAAGACAGGCAGAGCTCACACAGAAAGAGAAGCCATTCATTTGATTTCTCAGACGGATCAGTGAGAACAAATCCACCAAACTGATTGCTGCATTTTTTCCCAGCAGCAAATCCACCAAATGGCGAGGATTACAATGCAGATTCTAGTACGGATTCGCTGCAGATATTTCTGCCCTTCGCTTGAAGGGGTGAAATTCAAGGTGATTTCATATCAAAATATGCACCATTTGATGTGGATTTGGCGCTGCAGATTTTTCACTGAGGAAAATGCACAGCAAATCCTCCGTGTCTGAACACACCCTATGGCGTCTTTCCGGCACGCGTACTTCAAATTCATATTTAATCTATGTTTTGTGGACTGTAACCCGGAGCTAATAAATATCTAAGAATATGTTTACGTGGACATATAAAATATGCGCATATTTCAAAAACGCAGCATGCACCAGTTTCATTTATTTATATGGATGCAATATGCCGATTGAAGTCTATGGAGAGTGATTAAAATTTCTATCAACAGAGAAGAAGACCCCATCCTACTGAAACAATTTCTGTACTGTGGCTCCTCCCACGTTATCTACTTACTGTTATGCCCGTGTGGCCTGAGGTATATTGGAAGAACCATGAACCCAAAGCCAATAAACATTGTTCAGATATTCTAAATTACTACTTAAAACACAGCGTGTCGAGACATTTTCATAATTTTCACAATAGGGATGCCACCCAAATGCGAATCACTCCTCTGAAAAAGGTCGCAAAACGCCAGAGTTCACATTTAAGAACAAAAGAAATGTATTGGATCTTTCGTCTCAATACACTTGTACCCCTTAATGAAGTTCTGGAGAAGGTATAGACTGACGACACCCACAGTACTTTTTTATTTTTTCTTATTTTATAAATTTTTTATATTTTACCTCTAACACATAGGTTCATTTTTTTAATTCTACTTTTTACCTTTTTCCTTGTTTCCTTTTGCCATATCGGATCATACTTTGCATCATTCTATCCATTTTTAATGAGCACCACATATTTTATACAAACACTAGTTTTGTATTATTATTGTATGTTTTTATTCATCTCTGGTAGTTTTTAGTGTTTCGGTCTTATATTTATTTATTTTTTATTGCACTGATGTAATTTCATCTGTAATACACTGGTATTGCGGATCCGTATTACATGACAAGCACACGCGCTGTATTACAGCACTTGGACATGACGAGCTCCCACTTTACTAATAAAGATTGTCATTAGTCTGAGGAAAACTGAGAATATTTCTGTAAATGTCCTTCCTCACATCTCACTAACGGCGGACATACGATTTCAAACCTATCATAGTTGAATGTGATTGGTCAGTTACTGATCACATGACTGCTGCCATGGTAACAGCCAGGGCAATTGTGTTGTCACGGCAGTTGGCAGTTGAGAGTGTTGGAGACTGGCGATGGAGAAGGAGGTGATGTCTGCTGGACCAGAGCAGAGCGATTTTATGGAGGAAGAGGAGCGGATTCGGAGGGAGAAAGGAGTGAGAAGACCAAGAGATGTCTTGGATTCTTCAGATGAGGCTTCAAGCAAGAGCCAGAGGAGGAAGAAGAGGAAGAAGTCATCGAGCTCAGCGAAGCCCATCGTTCCACCGACTGATTCGGTGAAGAAAGGCCTCAGTGGGAAGAAGCGACCCAACAAGAGGCACCGGGATTCTTCAGTGGAAGAAAAGCACCCACCTGTAAAGATACAGAAAGAAGACCCGGGAGGCTCAGGTACAGCTGGAGGTCTGGGAAGCGTTCACACGTGGCAGATTTTGGTGCAGATCTGCTCCGAAATCCACAGTGTAATTAGTGTTGGGGATTTGGGTGCTCATCTGTACCAAACCTGAACCCTGTGGTGCCATTTTTCATGTCCATTTTGATACTGATCTGCAGCAGATTTCCCTCTTCCAATTACAGGGATAAGTCGGCCGTGGATCTACGCCAATGTTACAGATTTTGTTGCAGCACTTGACACAGATTTTGGTGTCTGAGCACATCCTAAGGGTCCCACACTGTACTTATATTGTTGGGTAATCCATATGTGTTGTCTTCTGGGGAGAAAGAGGGAGTGCAATTATGTAAATGTTACATTGTAACAATTTGTAATTATTTATATTGTACAATGTGAAATGTTCCTGTGATTTACAGATGTGCTGATCATTATATGTACAGTCTTCTGCTTTGTTCTCTTCTTCCAATTTATGTGCAGATCACATCTTCTTAGGGTGCCTTCACACTTGCGATAAAAATCGCGCTATTTTTGTGTGCTGCGAGATTGATTGAAAATGCAGAACTTTGCAACCGATGATTTTCAACAGTTTCCTTCCCATTTGCGATGTTTTCACTCATGCAATGTGGTGTTAAAAGAATTGCATTTTATGATTTTTTTCTAGCCCATGTTTCCCTATGGCGCCTCATTTTCACATGAACTTGTGATTATCGTGTGATGCAATGCTTTTTTAACATTAGAAGCTCCTATTGACACAAAAAAAAATTGCGTGATTTTATCATGCAAGAAAATCATGGACAGCAGCGATACGTGATTTTTCACAAGAAAAAGCATCACTGATCATCAGGAATCACCTGAATAAAGCTGCGATTTTGCAACAATTTTCTTGCGATCGCCAGGCTGTTCACATGTAGCTGATATGCTGTTGATTTTAGTGCAGATCTGCAGATTTTACCCCTTCAATTTGAATTCAACTGAAATGGTGAAATTTGCTTAAAGGGGTTGTCATGCGCCGAAACGTTTTTTTGTTTTTTTTTTGCATAGGCCCCCCATTCGGTGCAGGACAAACCCAAGGGATGTGTTAAAATAAAATAAAAAATATTACTTACCCGAATCCCCACTCTGCGACTTCTTCCTTCTTCTTCCTTCTCCAAGATGGCCACCGGGATCTTCACCCACGATGCACCGCGGGTCTTCTCCCATGGTGCACCGTGGGCTCTGTGCGGTCCATTGCCGATTCCAGCCTCCTGATTGGCTGGAATCGGCACACGTGACGGGGCGGAGCTACGCGATGACACGTAGAAGGGGGCGGAGCGGGAACGCTGCTCGTGCCCGGACCGACCAGAAGGGAGAAGACCCTTCTGCGCAAGCGCGTTTAAAAAAGCAAGAAGACCCCGAAATTAGACGGAGCCATGGAGACGGGAACGCCAGCAACGGAGCAGGTAAGAGAATAACTTCTGTATGGCTCATATTTAATGCACGATGTACATTACAAAGTGCATTAATATGGCCATACAGAACTGTTGAACCCCACTTGCTGCCGCGGGACAACCCCTTTAAGATCTGTGCTAAAATCTGCAACAAAATCCACACTACATGTGATCAGATCCTGAGGGTCCCACACTGTACTGTAATATATGTGATAATTCATGTGTGTTGTCTCCCAGAGAGAAGAAGGGAGGAAAATGATACAAATGTTACATTGTAATAAATTGTATTGATTTACAATGTGTAATGTTACTGCGCTGTGGAATATGTAAGTGATATATAAATGGGTGAAATAAATAAAAAACCTTTACTTTGGAGTGTTTTATCTGCTGTATAAGCCTAATGTGCCCTTAATGTATGTATGTTAGTAATGTGTGTAAATAAAGTACATCTCTGACCGTCCATGTGCTACAACGCTGAGACAGATTTCCACTATTATCTATGTCAGTTTCTGGTGTAAACTACGGTAAGTGTGATGCCCCCTACTGGTGAACCCACACAAGTGACAACGGCAATGGAACAATCCGAATAGTCTCATATATTTACACAAATATGACGGGTGCCACAATGTTTGATGATTTTGCACAAGAAAATACTGGATTTCTATATTTAACATGATAAATTGCCCCATATGTGCTACAATCCTATCAGTATATGACTGACGATATGACCAGTGCTGCTGTACATGACCAGGCTGGCGAAATCAGAAGACGGGGAGCGCTCACAGCAGGAAGCCCACAGAGAAGGTGAGGGAAAGCGCCGCACAGCACCAAATCAGCTGCGGACACACAGCTCATTTCCAGTCAAAATCCTCACCAATGGTACAGCTTTTGACTGTTTTTGGATGCAGAAATGCTGCAGAATTTACCACGGAAATTCCCGCAGCGGACATTCAGCAGCATTTCTGCCACATGTAAACATACCCTAAGGCCACTCTCACACATCTGTTTTGTACTATGATTATATGGCTGTTTAGAACGCCGGGGTAATCGCGGTATAACACTGTCATAGATTTCAAGTTAGCATTTTTATTAAAGGGATACAACCAATTATAAATCTAGATAACATACTTTTGTAGTGACGGCTTTGGGTCAGTACATTTATACGCGGCAGCGGTGACGCACAGCCAATCACTGTATGACCGGAGGAGGCGGAGATCTGTGTTCGGCTGCAGCAGCCACGTGTGTATATGGAGAGTCGCTGCTGCAGCATGTAAGCAGCGCAGTAGAAGGGCGAGAGGATCTTGAGCAGTTGAGTTAGGGCTCCTTCATACTGCAGATTTGTTTTTAGGAATGGTTCAGTAGAACTTACTTGTGCTACGAAGAAGGCTTTTTTTCACGCATATTGGGGTATTTTACTCTACTTTTTGCGCACACACAGCACGTACGTTTGTGTGCGGCAGACAAACACCCGGTTTAGATGGCTATTTAGCTTAATAAGTTCCAGGTGTTTTTTTTTAACAAAATTAGAGCTTATTCCGACGTGTGTATATCGGCTGGGTTTTTACGCCCGGCAGATATACGCTGTCCCTCTCTGCAGGAGGAGGAGGCGGGCCTGGCTGGGAGCAGTGCACTGAGCTCCCGCTCCCTATCCGCCACTCGCCACTGTCTCCAATGGGAGGGGGTGGGGTGAAACTTAGCTCTGCCCCCGCCCCTCCCCTCCCATTGCAAACAGTGGTGAGGGGCGGATAGGGAGCGGGAGCTCAGTGCACTGCTCCTGGCCTGGCCCGCCTCCTCCCCCTGCAAAGAGGGACAGCGTATATTGGCCGGGCGTGAAAACCTGTCTGATATACGCACGTTGGAATAAGCCCTTATGCAGCATATTGTGCATCTGTGTGCACATTATGCACTTATTTACGCTCCCATAGACTTCTATGGGGACGCTTGGAGCACAAATCTACAGACAAATAGAATAGGTCCTATATTACTGCACCCACATTTCTCAGAAAATAAGAATGAGCCACAGATATCTCTGCGTATTGCCCACATAACGTTTATGTGCATACAAACAACCATGTGAAGAAGCCCTGATATCGATTATATTACTCCATATTACTGCCAGCAGGAAAAAGGGAAAATACCCACAACTATAAGGGGCCTTTCAGACGGGCGGAGGGATTCCACATCCCGCCCCCAGATTCCACATGTCTCCACACGGGTTTTGATGTGGAATTGAAATGGTTTAAATCATTCTGCAATTTTGTATCAAAATCTGCAATGAGACTCGCTGGTTTTGGTACAGAATTTGCAGCGGTGGAATAAGCCGTGGATTTTGACTCCATCACACGAGCGTGCGTGCGCATGTTATTACACACACAAATCTGTGCGTGTTAAACACAGAGATTTCAATAGGATTGTTCTCATAAGCGCGATTTCACCGTGCAGATTTTGCGCAAAAATAGTGCAGAGAGGTGGAGAGGAGGCAGAGAGGGGGCGGGGGCTCAGTTCCTTCTCCTGGCTCTTCCATCCTCCCCCCCTCCCCCCTGCTGATGAGGTCACTGTATATCGGTTCAGCGTGAAAACCGAGCCAATATACGGTCATCTGAATCCACCCTTAGGGCAAAAACACGCGGGCTTATGCGCTACTACGCTCGCTGGTATAGGGATTTTTTTTACTTCTCTGGCCGTTCAAACTCCCCGCCAAATTAGGAGTTTGAAAAAAACAGCGGTAGGATAAGTCCTGTCTGATCTTTTCTCGCTTGTACTATTAATAAGCGATAATCCCGCTAGTGAAAACAAAATCATTGAAATCAGTGGTTTCCTTTCATACCGTTATGTCGCCATGATTATCACGGTCGCATAACGGTACGAATATACGCCCAAGTTTTTAACCCCTTAGGGTGGCCTCATATAAGTGTAAGAGAAAAGACACTCGCCTTTGCGCAATGAATGAGGTTGATGAGGTTGATTTGCATGTGTGTCTGTGTTCAGTACTGTACTTTTTGCGCACACAGGCCAGTTCACACCCACGCACGACGCACCCCTTCCATGGATCAAAAGGCCATTTAGCCTAATGAGGTCTATATGTGTTCTCTTCCCCATGATTTTGCACAGTGTTTCATGCATCCCCTCACGTATTCGCACACCCCACACAGACCTCTATGGGGCCTTTGCTGCGCAAAATACAGAAAGATAGAGCCAGTCTTATTCTTCCCAAAATGCGGATGCGAAACCCACTCATGGGAACAAACACAAAATCAATTCGTCCTATTCTCTGTTTTGCGCGTGCAAAAGCATGCACAAATACAGTTGTGTGAAAAAGCCCTTACAGGGCTATTCACATTTCCGGTGCAGAACCCAGAGGTGGCTCCCTCCACCCGATCCCTTTCCACCCCACCTTCTCCGGCTCTGTTCCACATCCAGGCTGTCCGCGGTGGACACCCCATCTCCAATAAAACAGCTGAGTGGACCGCTCCACGCCGCCTCCGCAACTCCTATAGAAGTGAATGTGAGATGCGTCAGCAGTGGAGCGTAGACAGATGGGCTTCTTTAGCATCTCAGCCACAGCCGTAGAACAGTCCGCTCAGCCACCTCAGCAAAACCCGGCCACCTTAGGCAGCCTGGGCACGACGGAGAGGAGGAGGAGAACCGGGAGCCAAGATAGGAAGGAATGCAGGAATGGTAAAGTTAGGCCATATTCACATGGCTCTAGTTCTTCCCATAAAAAAGGGCGCGTAAAACATGGCACAGCCCACATACACCATCCATGTGCCATGATAGTCACGGACCCCACACACTATATGCCCTATTCTCATCTGCCCTTCAGAGACCTTTCCAATGCTAATCTCCACTCCTTTTCATTGAGCCCCACCAGATCCAAGGTGGATTAAAGTCAAAGGATAATCCAGTGAGCTATTCTGAGGCTAGGGGAGCCCCATGCTAGCAGGACAGCGGGGACAGCCAGCGCCCCCCAGAGGCAGGCTAAAATAATCAGGCCCAGCAGAGAGCACACAGCAGGGCAGCAGGTGTAACAAGGATAATATATAAAAGAGCTGTAATGTTCATCTATAAATTCAAATTGTTCCAAATCAGCAGAATTCCTTTAATTGTGTAACACATATTAGACATATCATCACTTCTACTACTATGTTCCCTGTTAGGAGGACCCAGCAGTGTTCGGCCAACTGGCTCCAGTAGCACCGTGTCTACGACCATCAGAGACAGACTACAGTTCCATCATGTGCTCGGCCAGGGAGCCTACGGGAGTGTCGTCCTGGCGGAGGACACTGCCACCCACCAGCAATATGCAGTGAAGATCATCTGCAAGAGCGGCCTGCTTGCTGAAATCGATTGGCGAGATGTGATGGTGGAGAACCGCGTGTTGCAGCTAACAACCGGCAGTCCCTTCCTTGTCCAAGGACACTTTGCATTTCAGACCAAGGTATAGTTATCACATCACCAAACTCCACCGCTATGTGCGCCATAAATGTGGACTGTAATATTATACCCCTATGATGTCATATTAACCAACCTCCTTATCTGTCTCTTCTGTATTACAGATGCACATTCTGCTTGGACTTGAATATCTTAGCTGCGGGGACTTTGACAACTTCTTGCAGTTGAATGGGCCACTTGACATCACAAGTGCAAGGTGAATATTGGAAGTGGTTTGATACGGGCAGATGATCGCTAGTATGGGGAGGAACGATCGTTACGGTGATCCTTCATCCACATACAGATAGAATTCGTTAGCGGCACATTCCGCTGTTTACACGGGGAGATATGCTGCTGATGAGCCAACACTTTTATCCCAGCATAAAAGATCTGATTGCCCAACAAACAAGCATTTATATCTTGTTGCTCCTCGAGATGTTTCATTGACTCCTTATCTTCTTTCTGACAGATTCTACGCTGCGGAGATGGTGTGCGGCATCCAACACCTCCACGCCAAGGGGATCGTCCACAGAGACCTGAAGCCCGAAAACATCATGGTGGCTGAGACGGGCCATCTGAAGATCACCGATTTCGGTCTCGCCCTGGACAACATGCACGGAGACCAAACAGCCACCGACTATGCTGAAAGTGAAGGATATGTCGCTCCTGAGGTGAGAGGAAAAGATATCGGTCTAACATTTTTTGGGTTGTGGATCGCGGGAGTTTTAAATGTTGTAAAACTTATTTATGAACTAACTGTTTTCTCTCTATGGCAGATTATGGCCGAGGAGGAATACAATGCTGGAGTGGATTGGTATTCGTTCGGTGTCATCGTGAATGAAATGATAACTGGAGAGCGTAAGTACCACCCGACACTCTTCGACCGGTCCACACTCAGGGCAGCGATCATCATCATACAGGTAAGTGCGCCACGTTTACTTTTTGTGTTGCTTATTTTGCAAAAATAACTTTTAATGATTTTATTGTCTTTTTAGTCAGTTTCTTGTGATTATAGTCAGTAAATCATAAATACATTTCTCATTTCAGCTGCTCCAGAGAGATCCGGCCAAGCGCTTAGGAGTCCATGGTAACATCCGACGACACTGCTTCTTCCAGCCTATAGATTGGGACTCTGTGGAAACCCTGAGGATGACCCCACCGCACATCCCTGCGCCAACTAAGCCGGAATTCCATCAGCAATTCCACTTGGACACCGTGGAAGCTGAAGAGGCCAAGCAATTCCAGCTGTCACCTGAAGACCAGGCCAAGTTCAGAGGGTTTTCATTTTCCAACATGAAAACCCTCTTAGACACCAGCTCTATGAACACCTGAGCGAGCGGCCCTCCTGAGCCCCTGCAGCAGCACCAGGAGGAAAGACAGCGAGGGACCCCTGAGGAGAGAGGTAAGCTGGTGGTAAGTACAGGTGCCACAACATCTGCGCCCCACATTCTTATTGACATGTGCTATATCTAAAAACATTTTTGTTTTCTTACCAGTAAATGGATTTCCCAGACCCAATGGCAGCAGCAACTGATGGTGCTGCTACGGGTGCCGGGAAACACATTGGTGCGTGATGGCCGGCTATTAAGGGGTGGAAGGAGGCCGGATTTTTTTTTTGCTTAATGACATCTTAGCACATGTCTATGATTATTTTACATTTACTGGTAATTGCATTTCCTCACGCCCATAACAGTATTGTTGTGAGCGATGGGGAAATGAGGTGTGTGATGGCCGGCTATTAAGGGGTGGAGGAGGCCGGATTTTTTTATTTTTTTTTTCCAAATCAAAATTTTTATCAAATTACAAAAAATAAATATCAAAAGTAAAAAAAAAAAAAAACTTCCCCCATATTTATAATAAAACAAAAAACGTATAAAAATCCAATTTATTAAAATAAGGCATTATTTAGTGAACACAGTAAACACCGTCAGAAAACAATACAGAGTTCCAAAATTTACTTTTTCAGTCACTGCATTCCCAAGAATAAAATCTAATTTAAAAAAAACCATCACAAAGTCACATAACCTCCAGAATCCTGCAGGAAACAATCCCTCACACGCTGCATCAACAGAAAAATAAAAACGTTATGGTGGTCAGAACATTGAGAGTGAAAAATATTTTTTAAAGAGGATATTAAATTTTTTCAAAGTAGTTCAACAAAAAAAAAACATACAAATTTGATACCATTGTAATCCTACTGACCCACAGAATAGAGTTATTGTGTCATCTTTGACGTGAAAACAAGATCTCCAATTGCATTTTTTCCCAATGGTAATCAGGAATAATAATATTTTAAATAATCCCAATTAAAAATATAAAGCGTTCGCTAAAACAAACCCTCAGACAGCTACATCATCGGAAAAGTTTCTTACGCTTTAGTCCCTAAGCATCAATTAGACCACAATTTTCCAAGTTTACCAGAACCTTGCGATGCACTCCTTATAAAATCTAGCGCCACTTGAAGCCCTCCTTTTGTCCCTCATTGAGTGTTATCTCACATCCAACAGTGAGAACCTAAGGGGATTAGCCCAGCAAGCCTACAGAGAGGTTAGTGTAGTGTAGGTCCCATCTACGAGAGGTAGCCTTGACGTGGCAGATGGGCTCACATGTTTTGATCAAAAGGTGTGCTAAGAACCTCACATCTTCATATGTCAGTAAATATAACAATGATGTAATTTAAATTAGTGCAGCAGCCGCTTGTGTTTGCTTCTATCGTTGCAGCCATGAGCCGTGGTGGATGCGCAGTCATTTGTAGGAAGTGATGAATACATTGTCTTTTTTGTTGGTCACAGTTTCAGCAGTTCAATATATATATACATATATATATATATATATATATATATATATATATATACATATATATATAGTGTAGACTTTATAATAAATGTCATTTCACGTTTGAATTTGAAATCACATTTTACCTGTTCCATCTTTTCTCATCACAAAGGTCTTCTCCGGACTTATTAGACTGCAGCTGCTTTAATCAGAAAACTGCCTATTTGTACGTTAATTGTCCCACCTCTGCTTTGCATCTGCCTGTGAATACGGAAGCAGAAATCAGATGATTTACTACACTAGGGGCGGCTATATTAGGCCTCTTTCACACAAGTGTAGCATAGTCCCGAGCTTCATTACAGTTTTCTTGTCCATTCATACGGCCGAGTGTGAGGTTTTGTCGAAAAAATGCGCTGCTGATCGGAATTTCCTCGGTCGGCAGAAATCCACCTAATGATTTTCTAATGTCTGAACAGAGGCACCTATAATCTTTTCCCAGCCTTGGACGCAGCTAAACTCCCTCCCCTTCCATTTTTTGCAGCTCCCATAGGAGTCTATGGAGCCTCCAGAGTTTTCTGGTCCAATGATAGGGCAAGGCCTATATTTTTCTGCAGCATGAAATTTCGGTCGCTGATTTCAAGCTCCCTGTGCTATATTTTTTGGTTGGACACGCCAAAAAATCATTCGTGGTCCACATCTAGACGAGAGTGGAGAGTCCTAGGTCCAAAGTAAAGTTTTAGGATGAGATACATTTAAGACGTTATGTAATGTAAGGTATATAAATACATCACAATTTTTGTTGTTTTTTTCCTCTATTTCATTTTTCTTCCTCTATTTCATATCGTTTCATTTTATTTTAAATCTATGTTCTGACAATGGCATATAGGTAACTGGAAGCTCTAACCACTAGAATCTTACAGGTTTATGTACAAGCTCACACAGTTTCCATATTGTAATGCAATGCACCATTATTTTTATTAATCTCATTGTTATGTTATAACTAAATGCGAATAAAAAGATGTTTAAAAAAACAAACATTCGTCTGAATGAATACATTGGAAGCCAATGCATCAGATGGTCGCAATTTCAACCATGACGTTTTATTTTCTTACATATCAGTAACCTTGCAGCCAGTCATGGAAAATCCTATTGTTTGTGCCAAAGCTCGAGTTCCGTCAAAATCATTAAATTCCCTTTATCAACATCCTGCATTAAAATGAACTATCGCATAAACACTACTAAAACTCTATTTACTTTATTCCTTGGAACATAATAATATATAATTATTCACAAAACCGTTTCCAGATTTCACAGATATGGAGAGGTAGAAAATGGCTCGTATACATAGAAAGTCTTACGGATGTTTGATGCTGATGAGCAAATATTTAGAAGTGGGCTTAAACATTAGTTCATGGGGATTGTTCTTATTAACAGATGAATCTGCACAGTTTATAAGCAATCACATACTGACAATACTTTAAAGGGGTTCTTCTGGACTATGAGGACTTGATAGATAACTGTGATTATATCTCGTTTTGCAGCCGTGAAAATGGTTTCATTTTCACTAGCGGGATTCTCATGCGTTAATACTACATGTGAGAAAAAATAGGACATACCTTGTCTTTCTTGAGACAAGTTACAGGAAAATGCCCCACATATTAGTAATAGGGATAGATCCAGATGGGGAAATCAGATGACCAGTACAGTAATGAAACAATACTTAGTGACTGACCATCATGGCTTTGTTGAGACACGTGTCATTCACACAAATTATGTTCTTATTGGATCCTTGGAAATCAACATGCACCTATAATAAAGTTACACTAAGAAGTTAAAGGCTATGGAAACCTTTCTGCATGAAAAGAATCAATACACCCATACTGTATGTTACTAAGTCCCTGCAGAAGAAAATTATGTACTTATTGTTTTTTTGCATTGAGTTTTCCTTCTTATGCATCCAGAAAGGCCCATATTTGGTTTGCAGGCTCTCCTACATTCAAGCTTATGGCTTGCGGTGTTCCCAGCACTGATCAGCTCATCTCTCTCATGAATAAGCACAAACACAGCTCCCCTTCTCCTTTCCTCTTTTTGAGGCTGTGTAGCATAACCACACCCACTCACTACTACACAGATATCTATGATCTTCTCTTTGTGTGGCTGCTACTCCATTTGCTCCCACTGCTTATAAGTCCTCCTGAACTCCTCCACCATCCCCCAACACAGTCGTGCAACCCTCTGTAATAGGTCAGTGAAAAGACTGTGAATGCACATTCACAATAGGGGAGCAGGCTAGGGGAGAAGCTGTCAATTTACTCAGACTCTAGAACTGAATGTGATAAGATTTCAGTCCTCCAGTCTGTGGTGCCTTGGAAAACAATTCAAGCATAGAAATCAAACTATCAGAAATTTTAAATGAAAACCAATTAGAAAAAGCCTTCATTTCCAAAAACACATTGATTACAAAGAATGCAAAGGTGTACATAGCGGTGAACAAATTCGTCATATCCAAATTGTTTCTCTCTTAAAAAGCACCTCTGGAAACATGATATACCTAGCCCACCACAACAAATCCCCATTAGCCCTTCTCACCACAGATGCCGAGACGGCCTTTGATAGGGTTGATTGGTTATTTCTTAGAATGTCCCTTCAAAAATTTGGTTTCCCAGAACTTTTCATAGATAAGATTATGGCGCTGTACTCCCTCCCCTCTGCTAAAATTAAAATTAACTTGGAACTCTCCCCCACAGTCCATATTAGCAATGGCACCAGACAAGGATGCCTCCTATCCCCTCTATTATTTGTTCTTACTATGGAGACCTTTCTGGAAAAAATCAGACAAATTGATAAAATTACAAGCATGAAATGGGGTCTTAGGGAACACAAATCAGCCTCCTACGCAGATGATATGTTGTTCTTTCTCACAGCACCAAAAAACTAAATTCCTTACTTTCTGCAAGAATTTAGGAACTTTGGCCAAATATCCAATTTTAAACTAAATCTCCCAAAATCAGAATTGTTGAATATAAATATAGAGCCCGACTCATGGACAGAAATCGTAAAAATCTCACCTTTTAAAAACTCAAGTGAGCAAATTACATATCTGGGGGCGAGAATATCCTGGAACCTTGCAGATCTCTATAACTTAAATTTTGTTCCCCCACTCGAGAAAATTGAAAAGGATCTTACCTCCTGGAACACTTTGCCTATTTCCTGGTGTGGCAGGAAAAATCTAATCAAAATCTACCAAAAATATTATATGTACTCCAAATCTTGCCAATAGAGATCCCACCGAGCATTTTTACCGAATTGAAAAATCTCATAGCAAAATTTATCTGGCAAGGTAAAGGACATAGGGTTAAACATGCAACTCTTATCAAACCAAAAAGAGAGGGAGGCATAGGACTCCCACACTTCGAAATATAGTGGATTGCGTCACACCTGAATCACATGATAGACCTGTCCCACCAAGCAAGTCCTAAACTGTGACTGGAGTTGGAACTTTTCTCCCTAAACAACGATCAGAAACTCTCAATGTGGTCCACCCCACTTAACAAAACAACATTAAAGGGATTAAAATTGTCTCCAGATGGTATAAAATAGATCCGGATTACTCCCCCCTATGCTGGAGATTCTCAGAAAATGTTGGCACCTTCACCCATATTTGGTTTTTATGCCTGCTCCTACAACCATTCTGGGAGGAGATCCAAAGATCACATGGCCTTATCTGCAAAACTAATATCACCCTTACACCCGAGATTGTCCTCTTGAACATGGGTGTTCCAGGTCTCTTAGTTAAATACAAATCTATTGTTCCATTTCTCACAAATGCTGCACAATTCCCTCCATGCCAGAATGGTATAATGAGGTAAACATTAAATGCTCCTTTGAGAAGATCAAAGCCAGACATGAAGGGAGCTTTTTGTTGTAACCCTTTTCCCCACCCTATTAAAATTGAAAAATAAAGAATATATATAAAAAAAGCACCTCTGGATCTCATGGACAGCTGCATCGGCAAATTTACATTAGCCATGGCTGTAAGTCAAGTAGAACCTGATTTTAGCTGGTAAATCTTAAAAGTCTCCTTGGTCTGTGCAGTATTAGAAAAACATGACTGCTTTTCTACCCAAAACAGCATCACTAATGTCCACAGGTTGTGTGCGGTATTTCAGGTTAGTCCCATTGACTTTGATAGGGCTGAACTGCAAGACCAGATAGAACCAATGGACAGGAATGATGCTTTTGCTGGAAGAAAGCATGTATATTTTTCTAATTCAGGTCTTTTAAATTGATGGCCTATACCCAGTATAGAAGGGGTCCGACTCCCAACACCTTAATCCATGAGCTCACTGAAGCAGTCTCGGTGCTCCAACCCAGTGCCATACATTTTGCAGTGGTTGTGTCTGGTATTGCAGCCAGGAGGATAGTGGAGCCAGGATGCCTCCCATTCTCTCTGTCCCTCTCTCTCTTCCATATACACATCAGCCTCCACCCTCCCTTGAGACTATTTCTGTGAGGATACTGGTAGACATACTAGATGTATCTATTGTTGCTGCTGTCTTAATGCTGGGAGCTGGATTTCTACTGACAGGCGTATTATGAACACTACAGTTTTCTGTCATTTATCAGTAGGGGACTATGGTGAGAAGATTCATTTCTTCATGCAGATTTGTCAGTTCACATTTATTTTTTGAAGTTTTATTGCAATCATTAATAATACATTTTAACATAAATGCCAATCCCTGAGTATCTCCACACCGTGACCTAAAACATGAAAACAATCCCAAAATACTTATCTTCAATGTCTCCCACTACATGGTTACCCATATTGGCTTTTGCGAGTCAGGTCATCAACCATAATCTCCCTTAATTTCCATGCTTTAAGCACTGTCAATATATTTAAAAGATTCTAACTTCTTTTATCCATGACTATGGGGGCGTCCATATTGCCTGAACTGCAGTTAACAGCAGTTACATATGCTTTACAGCACAAATCATGGGCAATTCACACAATGGACAGAAGCTTACCCATTGCAGAGGTCTTTCTGCAGGGTGGGGAGCGGAGGTGAGCTGTGACCATCAACTAATGTGAATCATGGCTCCTGTGTAGAGATGAGCGAACGTACTTGTTTCGAGTAATTACTCGATTGAGCACCGCGATTTCCGAGTACTTCAGTACTCGGGTGAAAAGATTCGGGGGGCACCGGGGGGCGGGCGGAGGCGTGGCGGCGCGGTGGGTAGCAGCGGGGAACAGGGGGAGCCCCCTCTCTCTCCCTCTCCCCCCACTCCCCGCTGCAACCCCCCACTCACCCACGGCGCCCCCCGAATCTTTTCGCCAGAGTACGGAAGTACTCGAAAATCGCGATACTTGGGCGAAAAAGGGGCGTGGCCGAGTACGCTCGCTCATCTCTACTCCTGTGTTATCTATATATAGGTGTGAGCAGTTATTGTAATCCTGACTGTGATAATAATGAGACAATTCTTGAAAAGTTTTCTTTACAGAAAAAGAAGTGTCAGACTATTGGGCTTAGTGGTCGGTATGAAAATTGCTACATATTAGGATTATTTTTAATATAGATTGTGACATCGAAAATGGAAAAAAATACTCAAAAATCCTTTAAAAATGTTTAACATAAAAATGGGATTTATACAATAGAGCATTGTCACATACTATCCTAGCACCTTATCTGAGGGGTTAGGCCTCCGGCACACTACCATGCTTGGGTCCCTGTGCTGTCCATGTTAATTCATGAACAGCACACAGACCCATTATAACCAATGGGGATATGCAACTCAGACACACGGCAAGTGTCGCAGAGGCTTTAATCTGTTTTCACCCACTCAAACTTGTGTTCACCTTCCACTAAGGTTGCAAACTGAGCATAAATCACACCCCAACACTACATAAACCCCAGATACACTGTGTCAGCACTTTTGTTAGTAAAAAGGGCAAGTCGTCCCAAATACATGTTAACACAGTCAAAGGCTCAAAGTAACAAGGAGTAGCTTATAAAAGTTTGAAGCTTCAATACAAAAAAGATGCAATGCTTACAAAAAGAAGACAAAATGAAATGACATACAAATACAAGCAGAACTGTTGGAAATGTAGGAGAGAAAACACAAAAGACCTAAACTTTACAGTAAGTCTTTAAAGTCTTTGATTCCCAGAGGGTAGATGGAAAGCAAGATACATTTCAGCATTGACTTCCCTCTCAAAATGTGAACACATATGTATTGGCCGACATGTTTTACAATTCCACTCTTTGACTCAGGTTTCAGAACTGTCCATTAGTTCATTAGATAAATCCCTGGTTTAGAGCTGGGCAGGGAAGTAATAAAGGGGCAAATACTGTGAATATTCGAAAGTCCATCTTCCTGGGATCCCCTCTCTAGTAAAAGAGGGGGAATGCTCCGTTTGGACAAATGATGTCCATCTGCCTTTCCTGCACAGCCTAGGTTTAGTTGGCAAATATCACACTTCTCTCCAAGTGATAACAACTCCCCCTGAGCACTTTCTTGCAATAACAGAGTTTACAGTATAAAACCAAGTTAACCCTGTGGACACCAAATATATACAAACGTACACAGTCATGTTACACTATTTTCTGATGATGCATTATCCTTTAAGGTGAATTCATTTAGGGGTGTAGCCTAGCGTCTGAATTAATTTAGTGGTCTGGTCTGGGGTCGGAATTTATTTGTGTTGCTATGGAGGCTGAAAATGGCTGCAGAAGCAAAGGGGGCCAATACTGCTTCAATAGTAAACTCTGCAGTCATCAGAAGAAGTCATCATAGCGGCTAGGCTGGATAGAAAAGAAAAGGAAAGAAAACATCTACAATCCAGGAAGCTGTCACTTATGAGTCACTAGAATTAACTGTAGTGTAATCACGTATATGGGCTGCAGAGTGATTATGTAGAATGGTTATATGGTCGCTTTATGGTGTCATCTTAGAATACCATACCACAATCCATATTTGCATAGCTGCACCTTTATTTTAAACACCATGCCACTAATATGACGCTAACATGTAGCTTCGCCTTCCCTGCTAGCTCTATCCATGATTACAATTCAGTCTCATTCGCTCTAATGTGAATAGGGGGCTGCAGCCTCTTCAGGGGTCAGACCCCCATTCATCTGATATTGACTACTGATTTTAATGATAGGCTATAGAGATGAGCGAACACCAAAATGTTCGGGTGTTCGTTATTCGGAACGAACTTCCCGTGATGCTCGAGGGTTCGTTTCGAACAACGAACCCCATTGAAGTCAATGGGCGACCAGAACATTTTTGTATTTCGCCGATGCTCGCTAAGGTTTTCATGTGTGAAAATCTGGGCAATTCAGGAAAGTGATGGGAATGACACAGTGACGGATAGGGCAGGCGAGGGGCTACATGTTGGGCTGCATCTCAAGTTCACAGGTCCCACTATTAAGCCACAATAGCGGCAAGAGTGGGCCCCCCCCCCCAACAACTTTTACTTCTGAAAAGCCCTCATTAGCATGGCATACCTTTGCTAAGCACCACACTACCTCCAACAAAGCACAATCACCGCCTGCATGACACTCCACTGCCACTTCTCCTGTGTTACATGCTGCCCAACCGCACCCCCTCCCCCCCACAGCGCACACCAAACTGTCCCTGCGCAGCCTTCAGCTGCCCTCATGCCACACCACCCTCATGTCTATTTAGAAGTGCGTCTGCCATGACGAGGGACCGCAGGCACACACTGCACAGGGTTGGCACGGCTAGGTAGCGACCCTCTTTAATAGGGGCGGGGCGATAGCCCACAATGCTGTACAGAAGCAATGAGAAATATAATCCTGTGCCACCGCCATCAGGAGCTGCACACGTGGGCATAGCAATGGGGAACCTATGTGCCACACACTATTCATTCTGTCAAGGTGTCTGCATGCCCCAGTCAGACTGGTAATATGCACCTTAACAGTAACCGCGTTGGTGGTAATGTGGTGGTGACTGCGGACCTAGTACCATGGTTGTATTTTGTTGGTTTTCGGAATGTGGCCAGGATTAAGTGGGCCGTGGCGGGGGGATGGTGGGGGGGCTCTCTTGTAGTGTCGGTAAAGGTGAAATTCTTGGACTGCCACCAGACGAACCAATGCAAAGGCATTTGCCAACAATGTTTTCCCTGTTGGAGGAGGAGGGGGATGTTTTTGAGGCACTACGTGTCCTCTCCACGTGTCCGTGGTTATATGCACCTTAACAGTAACCGCGTTGGTGGTAATGTGGTGGTGACTGCGGACCTAGTACCACGGTTGTATTTTGTTGGTTTTCGGAATGTGGCCAGGATTAAGTGGGCCGTGGCGGGGGGATGGTGGGGGGGCTCTCTTGTAGTGTCGGTAAAGGTGAAATTCTTGGACTGCCACCAGACGAACCAATGCAAAGGCATTTGCCAACAATGTTTTCCCTGTTGGAGGAGGAGGGGGATGTTTTTGAGGCACTACGTGTCCTCTCCACGTGTCCGTTCCATGTAAGCAATAGTAGCACTCAAGACAGGCCCCAGTAACAATTCTGAAGCAGCAGTATAGCGGGAGCGCAGTCTTCGTTCCATGTAAGCAATAGTAGCACTCAAGACAGGCCCCAGTAACAATTCTGAAGCAGCAGTATAGCGGGAGCGCAGTCTTCGTTCCATGTAAGCAATAGTAGCACTCAAGACAGGCCCCAGTAACAATTCTGAAGCAGCAGTATAGCGGGAGCGCAGTCTTAGTTCCATTTCAGTAGCCTTAGTATAGCCAAGGCACAAGTGACATTTATGTAGCTAAAGTGTAGGCCAACCCCACACACCTTTCTGTACCATGAGTGCAGGCGAAGAACATAGAAATTACTATGATTACACTGTAGGTGAGGGCCCCAAAAAATTGGTGTACCAACAGTACTAATGTACCTCAGTAAAAATTGGCCATGCCCAACCAAGATGGCAGGTGAATCGCTTTGGTTAATGTGGCTTAAGTGGTAACTAGGCCTGGAGGCAGCCCAGTGTAACGAAAAATTGGTTCAAGTTAAAGTTCCAACGCTTTTAAGCTAATTGAAACTTATAAAAATTGTTCTGAAAAATTATTTGAGTGAGCCTTGTGGCCCTAAGAAAAATTGCCCGTTCAGCGTGATTACGTGAGGTTTCAGGAGGAGGAGCAGGAGGAGGAGGAGGAGGAATATTAGACACAGATTGATGAAGCAGAAATGTCCCCGTTTTGGATGGTGAGAGAGAACGTAGCTTCCATCCGCGGGTGCAGCCTACGTATTGCTTAGGTATCGCTGCTGTCCGCTGGTGGAGAACAGAAGTCTGGGGAAATCCAGCCTTTGTTCATCTTGATGAGTGTTAGCCTGTCGGCACTGTCGGTTGACAAGCGGCTACGCTTATCTGTGATGATTCCCCCAGCCGCACTAAACACCCTTTCCGACAAGACGCTAGCCGCAGGACAAGCAAGCACCTCAAGGGCATACAGGGCTAGTTCAGGCCACGTGTCCAGCTTCGACACCCAGTAGTTGTAGGGGGCAGAGGCGTCACCAAGGATGGTCGTGCGATCCGCTACGTACTCCCTCACCATCCTTTTACAGTGCTCCCGCCGACTCAGCCGTGACTGGGGAGCGGTGACACAGTCTTGGTGGGGAGCCATAAAGCTGGCCAGGCCCTTAAAGACTGTTGCACTGCCTGGGATGTACATGCTGCTCGATCTACGCACATCCCCTGCAACATGGCCCTCGGAACTGCGCCTTCTGCCACTAGCGCTGTCGGCTGGGAATTTTACCATCAGCTTGTCCGCAAGGGTCCTGTGGTATAGCAACACTCTCGAACCCCTTTCCTCTTCGGGAATCAGAGTGGGCAGGTTCTCCTTATACCGTGGATCGAGCAGTGTGTACACCCAGTAATCCGTCGTGGCCAGAATGCGTGCAACGCGAGGGTCACGAGAAAGGCATCCTAACATGAAGTCAGCCATGTGTGCCAGGGTACCAGTACGCAACACATGGCTGTCCTCACTAGGAAGATCACTTTCAGGATCCTCCTCCTCCTCCTCCTCCTCCTCCTCAGGCCATACACGCTGAAAGGATGACAGGCAATCAGCCGGTGTACCGTCAGCAGCGGGCCAAGCTGTCTCTTCCCCCTCATCCTCCTCATGCTCCTCCTCCTCCTCCTGTACGCGCTGAGAAATAGACAGGAGGGTGCCCTGACTATCCAGCGGCATACTGTCTTCCCCCGCCCCCGTTTCCGAGCGCAAAGCAGCTGCCTTTATGGTTTGCAGGGAATTTCTCAAGATGCATAGCAGAGGAATGGTGACGCTAATGATTGTAGCATCGCCGCTCACCACCTGGGTAGACTCCTCAAAATTACCAAGGACATGGCAGATGTCTGCCAACCAGGCCCACTCTTCTGAAAGGAATTGAGGAGGCTGACTCCCACTGCGCCGCCCATGTTGGAGTTGGTATTCGACTATAGCTCTACGTTGTTCATAGAGCCTGGCCAACATGTGGAGCGTAGAGTTCCACCGTGTGGGCACGTCGCACAGCAGTCGGTGCACTGGCAGCTTAAAGTGATGTTGCAGGGTGCGCAGGGTGGCAGCGTCCGTGTGGGACTTGCGGAAATGTGCGCAGAGCCGGCGCGCCTTTACGAGCAGGTCTGACAAGCGTGGGTAGCTTTTCAGAAAGCGCTGAACCACCAAATTAAAGACGTGGGCCAGGCATGGCACGTGCGTGAGGCTGCCGAGCTGCAGAGCCGCCACCAGGTTACGGCCGTTGTCACACACGACCATGCCCGGTTGGAGGCTCAGCGGCGCAAGCCAGCGGTCGGTCTGCTGTGTCAGACCCTGCAGCAGTTCGTGGGCCGTGTGCCTCTTATCGCCTAAGCTGAGTAGTTTCAGCACGGCCTGCTGACGCTTGCCCACCGCTGTGCTGCCACACCGCGCGACACCGACTGCTGGCGACATGCTGCTGCTAACACATCTTGATTGCGAGACAGAGGAGGAGGAGGAGGAGGAGGGTGCTTTAGTGGAGGAAGCATACACCTCCGCAGATACCAGCACCGAGCTGGGGCCCGCAATTCTGGGGGTGGGTAGGACGTGAGCGGTCCCAGGCTCTGACTCTGTCCCAGCCTCCACTAAATTCACCCAATGTGCCGTCAGGGAGATGTAGTGGCCCTGCCCGCCTGTGCTTGTCCACGTGTCCGTAGTTAAGTGGACCGTGGCAGTAACCGCGTTGGTGAGGGCGCGTACAATGTTGCGGGAGACGTGGTCGTGCAGGGCTGGGACGGCACATCGGGAAAAGTAGTGGCGACTGGGAACTGAGTAGCGCGGGGCCGCCGCCTCCATGATACTTTTGAAGGACTCCGTTTCCACAACCCTATACGGCAGCATCTCAAGGCTGATGAATTTTGCGATGCGGACGGTTAACGTTTGAGCGTGCGGGTGCATGGCGGCGTACTTGCGCTTGCGCTCCAACAGTTGCGCTAGCGACGGCTGGACTGTGCGGTGCGAGACATTGGTGGATGGGGCCGAGGACAGCGGAGGTGAGGGTGTGGGTGCAGGCCATGAGACGGTCGTGCCTGTGTCCTGAGAGGGGGGTTGCATCTCAGTGGCAGGTTGGGGCACAGGGGGAGAGGCAGGGGTGCAAACCGGAGGCGGTGAACGGCCTTCGTCCCACCTTGTGGGGTGCTTGGCCATCATATGCCTGCGCATGGTGGTGGTGGTGAGGCTGTTGGTGTTGGCTCCCCGGCTGAGCTTTGCGCAACAAAGGTTGCACACCACTGTTCGTCGGTCGTCAGGCGTCTCTGTGAAAAACTGCCAGACCTTAGAGCACCTCGGCCTCTGCAGGGTGGCATGGCGCGAGGGGGCGCTTTGGGAAACACTTGGTGGATTATTCGGTCTGGCCCTGCCTCTACCCCTGGCCCTGGCCACCGCACTGCCTCTTGCAACCTGCCCTGCTGATGCCCTTGACTCCCCCTCTGAAGACCTGTCCTCCTGAGTAAGCGTTGCACACCAGGTGGGGTCAGTCACCTCATCGTCCTGCTGCTCTTCCTCCGAATCCTCTGTGCGCTGCTCCCTCGGACTTACTGCCCTTACTACTACCTCACTGCAAGACAACTGTGTATGATCGTCATCGTCCTCCTCACCCACAGAAAGTTGTTGAGACAGTTGGCGGAAGTCCCCAGCCTCATCCCCCGGACCCCGGGAACTTTCGAATGGTTGGGCATCAGTGACTATAAACTCCTCTGGTGGGAGAGGAACCGCTGCTGCCCAATCTGAGCAGGGGCCCGAGAACAGTTCCTGGGAGTGTTCCCGCTCCTGAGCAGGTGTCATTGTAGTGGAGTGAGGAGGCTGGGAGGAAGGAGGAGCAGCAGACAGAGGATTCGGATTTGCAGCAGTGGACGGCGCAGAACTGCGTGTTGACGATAGGTTGCTCGAAGCACTTTCTGCCATCCAGGACAGGACCTGCTCACACTGCTCATTTTCTAATAACCGTCTCCCGCGTGGACCCATTAATTGGGCGATGAATGTGGGGACGCCAGAAACGTGCCTCTCTCCTAATCGCGCAGCAGTCGGCTGCGACACACCGGGATCAGGAGCTCGGCCTGTGCCCACACCCTGACTTGGCCCTCCGCGTCCTCGGCCGCGTCCACGTCCTCTAGGCCTACCCCTACCCCTCAGCATGCTGTATTACCAGTGATTTGATTTAACAGGCAGGAAATAAATTGGCGCAAGACTGCAGGCCAAATATAATTTTTGCCCTTTTGGGAAAACGAAAGGCCCCACTGCCTCTAGTGAATGAATAATCTAAGTTTAATAACTGTGCTGTGTCCCTGCTTATGTGTCACAGAACGTGAGGGTAGCAGAGTTATTATAACTCTGGCAGAGCAGGTATTTTTTTTCCCAATTAAGGAAAGCAAATGGCGAAGCCAGCAGTAAAGCGTAGCTGGGTGCGTATGATTTAGCAATGTTTTTCACGCAGCTCACACGTGTCCACAGGCGTTAGGACGGACAGAGGCTGGACAAATAGATTTGTTTTCAGTTTTTTCCCACCAAAAGGCAGCACTGCGTATATTCAATAAACATGAGAAGTTTAATAACTGTGCTGTGTCCCTGCTTATGTGTCACAGAACGTGAGGGTAGCAGAGTTATTATAACTCTGGCAGAGCAGGTATTTTTTTTCCCAATTAAGGAAAGCAAATGGCGAAGCCAGCAGTAAAGCGTAGCTGGGTGCGTATGATTTAGCAATGTTTTTCACGCAGCTCACACGTGTCCACAGGCGTTAGGACGGACAGAGGCTGGACAAATAGATTTGTTTTCAGTTTTTTCCCACCAAAAGGCAGCACTGCGTATATTCAATGAACATGAGAAGTTTAATAACTGTGCTGTGTCCCTGCTTATGTGTCACAGAACGTGAGGGTAGCAGAGTTATTATAACTCTGGCAGAGCAGGTATTTTTTTTCCCAATTAAGGAAAGCAAATGGCGAAGCCAGCAGTAAAGCGTAGCTGGGTGCGTATGATTTAGCAATGTTTTTCACGCAGCTCACACGTCTCCACAGGCGTTAGGACGGACAGAGGCTGGACAAATAGATTTGTTTTCAGTTTTTTCCCACCAAAAGGCAGCACTGCGTATATTCAATGAACATGAGAAGTTTAATAACTGTGCTGTGTCCCTGCTTATGTGTCACAGAACGTGAGGGTAGCAGAGTTATTATAACTCTGGCAGAGCAGGTATTTTTTTTCCCAATTAAGGAAAGCAAATGGCGAAGCCAGCAGTAAAGCGTAGCTGGGTGCGTATGATTTAGCAATGTTTTTCACGCAGCTCACACGTGTCCACAGGCGTTAGGACGGACAGAGGCTGGACAAATAGATTTGTTTCCACTTGTTTTTCCACCAAAAGGCAGCACTGCGTATATTCTATGAATAATAACTGTGTTGTGGCCCTGCCTATACAATTCTTTCCCTGCAGTATCAATGGAGGGTGGAATGCTCTGCAGAGGCGATTTTGAGAAGCCCAAAAAAAATGCAGCACAGCTAACAGCAGCCTGGACAGTACTGCACACGGATAAATATGGCCCTAGAAAGGACCGTTGAGGTTCTTGAAGGCTACACTCACTCCTAACACTCTCCCTGCCTATGCAGCACTTCTGTCCCTAATGCCAGGTGCAACGCTCTGCAGAGCCGATTTTGAGAAAAAAAAAAATGCCACTGCTAACAGCAGCCAACACACAGCTATCAGTGGCCCTAATAAGGACCTTTGGGGGGTCTTGAAGCCTACACTAACTACCAATTCTTTCCCTACAGCAGCTCCGGTATAAACAGCACTGTCCCTCATCTAACTCACACCGCATCTGAGGCGAGCCGCGGGAGGGGCCGACTTTTATATTAGGCGAACACCTGATCTCGCCAGCCACTCACAGCAGGGGGGTGGTATAGGGCTTAAACGTTGCAGGGGGAAGTTGTAATGCCTTCCCTGTCTTTCAATTGGCCAGAAAAGCGCGCTAACGTCTCAGGGAAGGAAGTGAAAGTAACCAGAACACCGCATGGTGTTCGTTACGAATAACGAACATCCCGAACACCCTAATATTCGCACGAATATCAAGCTCGGACGAACGCGTTCGCTCATCTCTAATAGGCTACTAATCAAAGTCCTGCAAACCCCCTTTAACCCCTTAAGGACCAGGTTGTTTTGTACCTTAAGGACCAGACACTTTTTAGGGATTTTACCCATGTGGCGGTTTTACTGCTCTATTTTTTTTCCTTTAGCTACCAAAATTATTTTTGCTGCGTTTTTTTTCCGTGACATATAGGACTATTTTTTTAATATCTTTTTCACTGACTTTTTTTTCCGTTTTTTTAGTTTTATTGGGGGTAAAATGCTAAAAAAATGATTTTTTTTAACATTTATAGTTTTTTAAAAATTATTTTTATATTTACACTAAAATAAAGTATGGAAATGGGTTCCTCTATTTATTTCGGACGTTTTGATATATTACTATATATATGTATGGTTTTGGTTTACAGGGCGCATACAGCGATGGTTTTTGTTGGCATCTGCTTTGTGTTATTCTCTTTCTTATGTATGTATTGGTGTTTTATTCTGTTGTTTTGTTTTACTTATGTATGTAATTGTGTTTTTTACTATCTGTGTCCCCCATGACGTCATATAAGACCTCTGGGGGACACTCACTTTTTTTTTTTTTTTTTTAACTTTATTTGACATTTTCCCACTGTAGCTGGGGCGTTCATAGGAGCCCTAATTATAGGGGAAAGCAACCCCTGTGGTGACATTAGTCACTTGCAGAGCTGCCAGGGTCTAGTCTGACCCTCCAGCTCTGCAGTAGCAGGGAATCCCAGGAGGTCACATGACCCCCCGAGGCTCCCGTAGTGAAAGTACATCTTACTTTCACTTTCCCCACAGAGTGCTCATTGAGCACTGTATATCGGGGAAGCAGAAGGCAGGAAGGGTTAAAAACCCCTCCTGCCTTCTGCTCTGGGTTATCAGCTGTCACTGACAGCTGATAACCCGTTCCTGCCTCTGACTGATTGCAGAGGCAGGAGACTTAGAGCACCACCGTATTTTTACGATTGGTGGTCCTCTAAGCCCAGGACCAGTCGCCGTATATATACAGTGGCTGGTCCTAAATGGGTTAAGAACACTGGTTGACCAGATAACTATTCCTCCAGATTCACCTATCAATATCTACACTCAACTTAGTGTGCATATTTTTTTTTTAATGGGGAGAGGGAAAAAAGCTATTGCAGGAAGGGTCTGACAGGGGCTTATCTGCTGCTAGAACAAAGGAGCAGGCATGTTGAAATCTAACATGCCAGATCCTTCTATCTCCCGACATCCGCTGTTGGAGTTAACCCCCCGGTTGGTCAATTCCACCAAAATAAGCGAGATTGGCCGACATTTATCTATGTAGACAACTTTAGAGGTGTCGTCTCGGAAGTTAACATTGATGGTCTATTTTTATCCACTAGGACTTCTGACTATCAGCACATTAACGTGACAGCCTTTGGATGGCCTTGTTCCCTTCATTGTTTACATTGTCCATATGGGTGGCTATCTCCTGTCCTACAGTTCAGTCTCATGTAAGTGAATGGAAGGAGCAGCAGCCCCAGCACAGCTGGCTGTACAGCTTTACAAGTTTAACATAACTGTAACCAACTATATCTAATATAAATATATCCTGTATGTAAAATGGACTATCGCCAAGAAGTCTACAGACCCTTAACCTACAATCACATCCTATATTATATTCCTTGTACTGTATACCCAGCAGTAACACATTCCTTATGAAATATCTCTTACCTATAATAACTGTGATTATACCTAGAATAACCCAGATTGCCAAATCTCTATAGAACATATTGAAATATTTATATATAATCAGAAAGGCAAAGGCATTATATGAAAGGAATAGAACAGGGAATAAACTGTACGCAGTGAATTCAATATCTATACGGGCTTTCTTTTCTTTGCAGATTTTCTAAATATTAACAGAATGTCTGGAAATCATTTATTTGACTTATTCTGGAGTTAAACATGTTTTATGTTGCATTTGCTGACATCCACTGAATGTGTTTCCGAGGTAATGATTTAATACATATCATATGGGGAGCTATAAAGAATGTATTACGGGGACAATGGTATCACTCCTTAACTTTATAAAGTAAAGCCCTTGTAGAGGTAGTTCCTGTCCTGGCTACATTGTGTAATATTTTCCAACTCTCCTGATTGATGGGATGGTGAGAGTCAAGTGATTGAAACATTTTAATGGAATTTACAAGTGTTCAGTTTCATTGTCCAATCTCGTGACCTTTTCTGTAGGTGGGGTTTGTTTAATCCTTTGTTTAAAACTCTTGATTCTCAGACATTTCCTCTTTCCTGACATAACGGAGAAAGGTGCTTTGTGCTCACGTCAAGTCGTATTTAGCAGTGACTTGTTACTGTTTCTAAGCAAAAAGGGTGTAAAAGGTTCTGCAATGATTTATGGGACTTTCTCCATAGCCAAAACTGTTAGGATGTACTGTTCTAAGTCTGTTGACAAAATGCAAGGTTCTTCTCTGTTCAGAACATGCAAAACTTTCAAAGTCTCTACTAGATATATTAGATGTATTACAATATGCTCAATTTTTAATGTCTTGAGTAGCAATAAGCAAACTTTTCAAGTACAGTTTGACTGTTTTTCAAAATTTAGGCAAAACTTTTGGTTTGGTCCGAATTAATTCAAACTGAACCAAAACTTCACCAATACCCTTAAAAATGGTGTTTAACTCTGTCTATGAGCCATATAACACTCTTAGGTCACCCAGGAGTGTATCTAAGCATGTTCGAGTTGTTTTTAAGGAAAACTTAAAGGGGTTGTCTGCCTTTTTCCCCCCTGATGACCTATCCTCAGAATACATCATCAGTAGTTGATAGACAAGTGTGAAAAATTCTTCTTCTTTCTCTTTCCTTCTTTTTTTCCTTCATTTTTCGTTTGTTTAAAAAAAAAAGAATTAAAAAAGAATAGCAAGAAAGAAAAAGAGACTGAAAGAAGATGATGAAGAAAAATTTTAGTGAGTCCGGCCAAGGTTCAGGATTCTGCTGAATTGAACTTTTAGCAAAATTTTACCAGAAAGTTTGACTATTTTAGTTCCTTCAACAATAGTCTTAAGGTAATTAGATACCTTGGGTAGTTCCATAAGTATAGCCTACTTATAGCACAGCTGATGACAGCAAACTGAGGTAGATGTTTGAGAACTGAACCAAAACTGCACCCTGGCATGTAGACTGTTGTTAACGCTACACATGTGGAACCACTGGGTCAACCTACTGGATAGGTGAAGGACCAATTCAGTGAGGTTGACAGCTGATTCTTGGTGATCGGAGGCGAAAATACCAGGTGAATGTGACACAGTCCAGAGAGGAGACCTATGGATGAAATACCTAGCCCTCAGCTAGTACAGGAGAGAAGAGACAGCCCTGCCTAGAAGTGGGGCTGGTGTCCTGACAAGAACGACCCCTACAGTCTTCCTCTAGGGCCTAGCTAACCCTGACAGGACATAGGACAAAACACAGTAAAAACACAGAAGACAGACTGAGGAGAAGTAAAGAGCAGAAACAGAGGGGCTGCGGACAAGCGAACAAGAATGAGACAGCGGAACAGGCTAAGGGCTACCTGACAAGCAGAGTGCAGAGGCAGGAGCACAACAAACAGACAAACACTGGACAAAAGCAAGATAAATGCAGAAGCAAGACCTAAGTTGGATGTCAGAGAGAAACTCACAACAACACTGAGGCAAAGGGGGAAGGATTCCCAGCTCAGCTAACTAGGACAATGATTGGCCATGCCATACAACTGAGCTAGAATACCTAGGGCAGGTAACCCCAACCATTAACATGCTGGAAGAAAGTATGTAGAAGCTCAGGTTACAGAGAAAGTAGGACGACTCTCACGTCTGCCAGAAACAGGGAGAGAAGAGCAAGTCTGAATAGTGGACCTAACACCTGTACAGTAAAGCATAGGTCTCTGCTGGGCTTTGCGAATATAGGAGAATATATGGAGAATGTTTCTGTACACATAATATCCGATTGACCATATAATGTTTGTTTTCTGTCAAATTTGTAGAGCGATGGTACATCACTTCTGTAGCAACACCAATTAGAAGGTTGCATTCCTACAAATCAACATCAGGCTCTTTAACAGGCCTTGTAATGTGACTGGAAATATACCCTTAACGACCCACGTGTAACCGGTGGCACTGCAGAAGTAATGTACCAATTTCTATTTGCATACCAAATTTCCCAGAGTGTTGCATGGCCTTTTAAGTCTCATCACGCCTACCGGGAAGTCTCTATTTGTTTCTACTTTATTTGGAGTACAGAATAGTGTAGCCAACTATGTTATTCTATACTACAAAAGTGGAAACAAACAGGAATCTTTGAAAATGGACACCAAAATGGTGCTTGCTTCTCAATAGAAGTGAATGGCCCCATTTTTTTTCTTTTGGGGATTCCATCACAGCGCTGTCTTCATCAGAGCGTAGTCCTGCAGTGTGTTAAATAATGCTATATGAACACTCGCTTACCAAAAAATCAGTCACTAGTTGAACAAAAGTCATCTGGTGTAACGTCACAGTCGCTTAAACAACGTGCAAACAAATTTGCAGAGAGATCCCCTCTATGAACGATATCTCGACAAACAGCTAATGAAGAATCATTGCTCTGTGTAAAAGCAAACAAATGTCTGTCATTCGTATGCAGCTTCAACAACTTTTTAGAGTATTCGAAAAATTGTTGTTCCGAGTAAAGATGGCTTGAGTCATTTTACAGGTATTCAAATAACGCCATCCAAAAGCCCTTGTACAGAATAAGGGTGCGTTCACACGAGCGCATAAACGGCGCGTTTTTGCGCCCAATCGTATAAACGTGACCATCTGAGGCGTTGGTTTCCAATGTATTCGTTCGCACGGGCGATTTTACGGCGTGTAAAAACGGCAACCTGAAAAAAACCCCGAACATACGCGACCGAAATACGCGCCAACGCATATTCGATGGCCGAAAAAATAGTTTGCAAAGTAGGAACAAACGATAATACGCTTTCTAGCTCTGGTCGTGATCGCTGAAAAACGTTCTTTTCAGCGATTAAACGCTGCGCACGGGCGAACGTAAATACGCCTACGCTCGTGTGACCGCGCCCTAAGGCCTCATGAGCGGATCTGATTTTTGGAAGATCCGCAAATCAGGCCGCCCATAGGGATAAATGGACATCCGCTAATGGATTGAAACATGCGTATTTGATTTGCGGACCTTTCGGTCTTGAAAACAAATTGCAGTATGCTCCATTTTTCTGCGAATCCAGAACTGACAGCTGCCATTGAAGTCAACAGAAGCCGTCTGATCCGCGGCACACCCGCAGCTGACACAGTGGATGTGCCGCGGATCTGTGGGAAAGCAGTAGATTTTTAAAAAGGAAAATGTACTGCGCATGTGTGCTGGCATACATCTGCCGTGCAGAAGAAAGAAGATCTGGCTGGGACAGAGAAGACCCCCGCCGCATCCGGACAGTTAAGAAAATCTCCATGGCCGCGGGCAGGGTAGGATCCGGCTGTGGGGCCCCGCCGGTGGAATCCGACCCGTCCGTGGACAATAGGCCTAAGTGAAGTGGACATTACAGTAGTATGGGTGTCCTATTTGGTCACACACAGGGGCCATAATATGAAGTGAATAACTACAAAGACATAACTCACAGAAAAGGAAGCCAAAAATACACCATCTGATAAACTACAGGGCAGGCTTAATCACCATAGACCCTGGTAGTATGCGGAGAGCTGCATTGAAATGTGAGCAAGCTAAATGTTCAATGCAGACTAATATGCAGTCACCCAGCTCAACCCTGCAGTTTATCAGGTGGTGCATTTTTGGCTCCCTTTTGTGTGAGTTATGTCTTTGTACAGTTTTTTCTCTCACCTCTGTGATTTTACTGTGGTGAATAACTAAAATTACTGGGTTCTTTTAGGATGTATTTTGACTTTGCCACAACAACGTATACTACAATGCAAGTGCATGGAATTTTACAGTCCTATAAGGTCCAAAGTTTGCTATGCCAAATTAGCTGCAAAATTAATGTAAAACGTGATTTACACATTGAATTTGCAGGTTGTTTTCCAATCAATCAGATTGGACAACATGATTCCAAATGCCATGGCATCTTAATTAACAATATGGAAAAATTATAATTACTAGGCAATGTAGAAGCTTGAATTGTTGACCTCATAAAATCAAAAGGAGAAATGCATACACTAAACTATGTTTTGAAACTATTATGGTTATATGGGTAAATGTTTCATACAATTTATACGGTCCTGCGAGACCTACTTGCTACTGTTTATTTTCTACACAAACTTTAACCCTTTCCAATCCACTGTCTGACGTCTTCCTACATTCTGATTGAATCTAGTACAGCTCCAATGTCAGAAGACGTCCGACAGGATATTCTTACCGTCTATTGCCAGCCACTCCGCTGTTGAAGCCTCTCTGGTGGACACACAATGGCTTTAGCCAGCAGATGGCGCTGTTGTATAATAGCAAAAAGAGAAAGCCTTTTAGGACAGAGGTCCCCAACTCCAGTCCTCAGGGACCACCAACAGGTCATGTTTTCAGGATATCCTATGGTAAGAACACCTGAGGCAATGTCTGAGGACTGACAATAATTACATCACCTGTGCGACACTGAGAAAATCCTGAAAACATGACCTGTTGCCGGTCCCTGAGGACTGGAGTTGGGGACCCCTGTTTTAGGAAACCCTGAATCCAAAATTGGATTGGAAAGCGTTAACAAAAAGTGAACATAAAACATAAACTATTATAATCATCGTGTGCATGCTGAATTAGTTAAAAAAATCTAAAAAGTCCAACATTTGACCCATGCATGGTGTAAGCAGATAAGAACTGACATATGAATATTCTTAGTTTGCTTTTACCTCCTGTCATATAAATTCCCTTGTGAAGTATTTCATGCATGTTTAACCTGCTTGATACCCCCACTTATCCACATAATACCCGAAATGTAGTACATGGTTAACACAGTATGTCATTTGGTTGCTAGGGGAGTATGGTGTTGTAATAGAAGAATATTTGAGGAATGCATTGCCTCCCAATGGTATTTATACAAATTAATAATAACCTGCCTCTTTCTTCCTCAGTTCTCCATCAAACAGGGTTAGGTGGGAGTGCTGTATTGGCAGTGAACGCTATGAGGAATGCAAGTTGAAAGAGAATAGTTTGCTATCTTATGCAGTCAAACTGTGTTTCTCTGGATTTTTAGTCCAAGTATGCTTTTAATTGTCAGGATTTCTGTGAGATTGGAATACCAATATACTTCTTTGCTACAGTTTGCACAATGCATTAATTCAAACCTCAGCATGAGCCACAAACTCGTAGGAGCAAATCAGTAATAAACTGTGTAGAAGCCCCTTTCAACAGTATATATGTGTTAGAAAATATCTGACAGCCTGACAGATCTAGATCTTATCTCCACAGTTTTTCACTAACACAAACCAGATGTGAATTCGGTATTCTTAATTAACCAAATACCAGCAATGTTACATTTTAAAAGATATTCATCATATCTTTAATCTTGCATGGAATACAGGAAGTGCACGGAAATGGCTTTATTAAATGTAGGGATCTGAAATATTAATATTAGGATCATTTTATGTTAAAGTGGCTCATTATTATATAATACTGTACCAGACACAAACCATGGACCAGTGCCAGCCCTAGGTTAGATGGCAGCTGGTGCAGAATCGTTTTTTGAAACCCCCTTCCCCTCCTGTCATAGGAAAAAAAACATATACATTGCACTAAATGGCAGTCTGCCTTAATTCTGCTTATAGAGAAAGCAGCAAGATAGCAGCAAACCCTCACCAGAACAGCTCAGTGAATAAATACTGTACCAGAACCAAGCTTAATACATAAATACAGCACCAGCACCAACCTGGTAACCAAATTACAGCCACAGAAGCATGTTCAGTAAATAAATACAGCACTGGAACAAAGCTCATAACCTGAATACAACATCACAACCAAGCTTATAACATAAATACAGCCACAGAACTAAGCTCAGTTGCTAAGTACAGCACCAGAACCAAATATGTAACATAAATACAACACCAGAACCAACCTCATAACCTAAATACAGCCATAAAAACATGTTTAGTACATAAATACAGCACTGGAACAAAGTTCATAACCTGAAAACAACATCACAACCAAGTTCATAACATAAATACAGAACCATAATAACTTCATAAGAATTACAGCACCAGAACCAAGTTTATAACATAAATACAACCACAGAACTGGACTGCTAAACCCTGAACGAGCAGGGATTTAATCCTATAAATTACAAGTTATACAGAATCTTTTTGCACAAAAAATGTTGTATATATATCAATCTGCTCAACCCCCTGCTCTATAACATGCTTACGTCAGATTGCATTGCATGCACAACATGACAGTTCCCCTTTAATGACATCACTAAAGTGCCAATAAGGTGTATGCATATATATATGTACATATATATATATATATATATATTTTTTTTTTTTTTACAAAATTCACTGGTTGGGATAGTTATATAAGATGTCATCGATCTGAGCGCATGTGTACCTGCCATAGCCCTAGTAGTTCTTCTAAGGCCATTGGCCACCCAACCATCCGATTTTTTGCAATATTGTCATGTGTAATGGGTGTCAAGCGTGGCTTATGCAAATGTGCCACAAAGTCTAAATATCTGGCAGGTTTTCTGTATGTTCCTCAAAGCTAAGCTTCAGAGAAGCGCCAGCTTAGGTTGGAAATTGTAGCACAGGAGCTGCAATCTTGGCAAACAAATGAAAATAAAACTCCTCTTACACAGTACTGGTTAGCATTAATGAAGACCACGGAAAAACGTGTGATATTCCGCGATCACTAGCGGGCACATTTTGTTTTCTAATGGCGGTTCTCACGCAGCGTAAATCTGCGGGCGTATCCCACGATGCTCGTGGGCATGAGCCCATAAGCAATGAAATGAAAAATTAAACTGCTCACTATAAACATGTAGTCTATCTTGGGCCTTTGCCTAGTACAGTGGTTCTCAAACTTTTTCAGCCATGGAGCTCTTTTTGAAGCTATATTAACCTCAGAATGGCCCCAGCAATATTAACCCCACATTAGCCCCAGTAGTAACATTAATCCCCACAGTAGCCCCAGTAATATTAGCCTCCCCTACCCATATACTTACCTCCTTCTTGTAGTCAGCGCCGCTCCTCCTCTTCTCAGTGCTGATCCCGGGTGCACACTGACATCAGAGTGTTAGCCCGGAACGTTTCCTCCCTTGTCCTATCCTGTGGAACTAAGGACGAGAGGACTCAGGGGAGGAGGACGCCGGGTGCACACTGACGTCAGAGTGTGCATCAGGATCAGCTCCGCCAGCAGCGCTGCTGCGTGATTACCAGCCGGGGAGCTACGGCACTGCAGCTGGTAATCACTATCGTGGTGAGCAGCCGATGGCTAGACCCTTGGAGCCCCTGACTATTGCTCGAAAAGCCCCAAGGGCTCTGTGGAGCACAATTTGGGAATCGCTGGCCTAGTATGTCATTTGTATCCCTTCATTGTCCTTTATGAATGTAACTTGCTGTAAAGCTGAAGAATTGATATATTTGCAGTACGCAAATGTTTTTGTGATTAAATGTTGATACTGAATCCCAATCAGTTGTAACTTTCCAAAAAGGTGGAAGTCAGGCAGCAGCTTATTTTTTTACTGCACGCTATCCTACCAAAAGTATTTGGCACCCCCATCAGTTGCATGTCACATCTTAAACTATGCTACATAAGATGCAGACACTTGGAGGTGTCAGCCATTTGTGATGGGAACTGCAACCTATTAGCTATACGGGTTATGCTGCTGCACACAAGCTGTCCATCACAAAGCCCAATGCATCGGTCCATCTATAATGGTGCAAGGAGCGTCATCATTGGACAGTTGAGCAATATAAAAATGTTCTATGGAGTGACAAATCATGAACCATCTTCAAATCAGATGGACATACCTGGGTGTGGAGGACACCTAGGGAACGCCTTTTGCCCTAGTCCATTTTGCCAACAGTTAAGTACAATGGAGGTTCTGTTATGGTCTGAGGATACTTTACGTTGTATGGTCTCAGTTCTTTACTTGTAGTGACAAGAACCATGAACCTGGAGGTGTACCTTGTCATTGTAGACATTACTGTACTGCTAACAATTTGGCAATACTCTGGTAATGGTCAGCCATACTTCCAACAATACAATGCACCTTGTTACACGTTCAGTGCTGTTTTCATTTGATTTGAGGATATGGATGTTCCACAATTGGACTGGCTGCACAGAGCCCCGACCTGAACACTACTAAACATCTTTTAAAAGTTTCCGTCGTCTTTGAGAGAAGTCGCCAGGTGTTTACAGGATGAGTGGAGGAAAATACCAGCTGAAGTGTATCAAACGTCAGTGGAAATTATGCCACGGAGAGTATCCAATGTCATTAGGGCCAAAAGAGCCCCACTAAACACAGGCGTAACAATAGAAAAGCAGGGGATGCGGTTGCCCCTGGGCCCAGGATCCTTAGGGGGCCCATAAGGCCTCTCCTCTCCATATAGGGAGCCCAGTACTATGAGTAAAGCATTATAGTTGAGGGCCCTGTTACAGGTTTTGCATTGGGGTCTAGACGCTTCAAGTTACGCCTCTGCCACTAAGTATTAACATAGTAAATAAATACTACTTTTGATTCTTAAAGGTTTCCAGTTACTTTTGGAAGAATAGTCTATATTAAAACTCAGAGTCTGCGTATTTCATTCATAACTTTTAAAGTAGACAAAACATGCAATACTAAATTAGATTACTACTCTTAGGTAAAATATTAGACTATACATGACATTTCAGATACTAAATCTTAATAGTAGATTTAATATACCTTATCTTGAGGTCTCTTACCACAGATTGTATGAGATTACTGGGATAAAATGGCTTTATGTGTCGAGCAAGAGAAGAAAGAATGCAAACACAATAATATGTCATTTGTTTATATGTGAAATGAAAATTACCATTATTGTGTAGTTTTGTGTTTTAAATGATTCTAATTATGGTCAAGTGAATTGCTGACTTAGTTAAATAACTATAATTATCTGCCACCAAATGTCTCTTTGACAACTTTACAACTGTTTGTTTGTGATTATTTTTTAGTATCTACTTCTCCAAAAAATAAGACCCGATCTTATATAAATTTTTGCCCCAAAAGAGGTGGAGGGTCTTATTTTCGGGGGGGGGGGGGGGGGGTTGTCTTATTATACTCATCTAGCAGGCACCGTTCAGGTCTCTCCCGCTGGGCTGTGGTGCTTTGGCAAGCTTCCATGTAGTCCTCAATGTCAATGGAGCATCTCTTGCTGGTGACGGGTCTTGAATACCCTGCCTCTAGCAAGCGATTGCCCTGATTGGCTGAGGCGGTGCTCCTGAAGCAATCAAAGCCGTTGCTCAATGAACCAATCACAGCAATTCAATGATGTCATTCAATGAATGGCTGTGATTGGTTCACCAAGTGCCGGTTCTGATTGGCTCAGGCGGCGCTCCTGAACCAATCAGGGCAATTGCTTGCTAGAGGCTGGGTATTCAAGCCCTGTCACCAGCAAGACATGCTCTGTCGGCATTGAGGAGTGCACAGAAGCCTACCGGAGTGCCGCAGTCTGGCGGCAGGGTCCTGAATGGTGTCTGCTAGGTAAGTATTGTTTTTTTTTATGTAGTGCAGCTAGAGCTTATTATCAGGGTAGGTCCTATTTTCAGGGAAACACAGTATTATAAATAGCAAAGAGAAGACAATAAATTATAGCGAATAGCGGACATGTGGTAACTATATGAAGAAAACAGATCTTCAACACAGCGGTATAGCACAGGACACCCACACAACACAAAAAAATGGACCCACAGCTCGCTTGCAGTCAGTAGTGGCCCAAGCTGAAAAATAAGCAAATGTGCAAGACAAAGTACAAGTACGGGTCCAAGTTCTTCCCTCTTTGCATAATCTCTTGCAGATTTGGTCAGGGCCAGGGTTGGCAGTGGAAGAACAGGACAGAATAGAGTCCAATATGACAAAGGGAAAAGTTGGCAAGGGAGGGGCAGTTAGGGAGGGTTCAATTTCGTAGGGTGTATAGTTGGACAGAGCTCATCATGGCGAAGGGGATTACCAACCAGACTTGGATATGACAAGAATGGACTGTTTGCAACCAGATTGTATCTGGCAGGGAGGCAATTGATCAGACTTTAATATAGTAGGAGGGATAGATGCTGACTTGGTAGGGGAGTGACAGCTGGCAAGTGGGCATGTGGCAGGAATAAGGTTGACTAGGCATAGCTGTGGATAGGAGGAGACAGTAGGAGAGGCCCTGACATAAAAGAGGAGGCAGACAAGTTTGGAGGGGTTAGTAAATACAGTAAAACCTCTACTAACGTTGGTAATCCGTCCGAAAGCAATCGGCTTTACCTGAAACCATTGCTACTTGAGGCAATTATTTCCATAGAAATAAATGTAAATCCAATTAATTCGTTCTAGACATTCCAAAAAACACACCAAACCATAGTTAATGGAGAATAAATATGGTCTTTAATACCAAAAACAATAACAATAATAAATAATATAAAAGACTATTGTAAAGAATAAATGAACATTTACCACGTTATTGAACATGTTTCTGTGTGTTATCTGTGGTGTTACATAGGACTGCAGGTCACATCTACTACATCATCTGTCGTCAGCATTATCACCGTGTTCTCTTTGGTGTTACATAAAACAGCAGCTGAAATCTGCTTTACTTCTGTACATCATCTGTCCTCAACGTTATCACTGTGTTCTCTGTGGTGTTACATAGGACTGCAGGTGACATCATTATCTGTCCCCAGTGTTATTATTGTGTTCTCTGTGGTGTTACATTGGAGTAGAGGTGACATCTGCTGTACTACAGTACATCATCTGTCCTCAGCGTTATCACTGTGTTCTCTGTGCTGTTACATTGGAGTGCAGGGGACATCATTATCTGTCCCCAGTGTTATTATTGTGTTCTCTGTGGTGTTACATTGGAGTAGAGGTGACATCTGCTGTACTACAGTACATCATCTGTCCTCAGCGTTATCACTGTGTTCTCTGTGGTGTTACATAGGACTGCAGGTGGCATCATTATCTGTCCTCAGCATTATCACTGTGTTCTCTGTGCTGTTACATTGGAGTGCAGGTGATATCTGCTGTACTACAGTACATCAGCTGTCCTCAGCGTTATCACTGTGTTCTCTGTGGTGTTACATAGGACTGCAGGTGGCATCATTATCTGTCCTCAGCATTATCACTGTGTTCTCTGTGGTGTTACATTGGAGTGCAGGTGACATCTGCTGTACTACTGTACATCATCTGTCCTCAACGTTATCACTGTGTTCTCTGTGGTGTTACATAGGACTGCAGGTGGCATCATTATCTGTCCTCAGCATTATCACTCTGTTCTCTGTGGTGTTACATTGGAGTGCAGGTGATATCTGCTGTACTACTGTACATCATCTGTCCTCAGCAGTATCACTGTGTTCTCTGTGGTGTTACATAGGACTGCAGGTGACATCATTATATGTCCTCAGCGTTATCACTGTGCTCTCTGTGCTGTTACATTGGAGAGAGGGTGACATCTTCTGTACTACAATACATCATCTGTCCTCAGCGTTATCACTGTGCTCTCTGTGCTGTTACATTGGAGTGCAATTGTACTGTACTGTACTACCGTAATATATTACCCGTTGCCGATGATGGAGAATGGTGGGTTGCATTAGCAGCAGCAGGAGGAGGAGACACTGAGCAGCAGATCACGCGTGTTCAGCAGCAAGATCACGTGGGGCGGCACATGCCGGTGTTATTAGAGGCAACCAATGTTACTAGAGACAAAAAAACAGCCTTACTTGAAATCGGCCTTAGTAGATGTCAATGCTAGTAGAGATTTTACTGTACTAGTTAGAAAGACTTGAAAATTGGTAGGTGGTACGCTTGGCCAAGTTTGGATATTTCTTGGGGGGCAGTAGACCTTGCTTGGATGTAGTGACTGGGGAACAGTTCGCCGGGGCCTAACTTGGTAATGTCAATACTTTGACATGGCAGAGAGGAACATTTTACCAGACTTGGATATAGCTAGGGGGGGACCAACATGGCAGTAGGGAACAAGAGTAAAATGTCTATGATTGGCAACAGTAAACAATCTTCAGCCTAAAAGTGCCTCATACTAGTGGGAAGTTTATTCAATAAGTGTCTGCTCTATTACTAAAATGCATATGCTGACTGGCTGTATAGCCACACCTCACTGCAGTACAGTTCGGAGCTGCGTGACATGCAACGTCTAGCTTTGATTTAGTCTAAAATAGAGCCTTTAGCAGTGAGGATCTATCTCATATGCCCTTGACTAAAGTGTCTGCGTCCCTGCAAGAACATATAAGATACAGTACATTCTTGCCAGGGAGAAGATTAAAGAGAACATCTACCTTTTAAGAATATATACCACTACAAGATGTAGAGGATGTATTATAACTTACAGTGGATATAAAAAGTCTACACACTCCTGTTAAAATGCCATGTTCTTGTCATTTAACCCTTTCCAATCCACTGTCTGACCTCTGAAGACATTATGATTTAAGGCTTTATAGCTCCGATGTTAGAAGACATCCGTCAGGGTTCTCTTACTGTATATTGCCAGCCTCTCTGCCTATCCAACGTGTCACCTTATGCAGTACTGGCTCTAGCCAGCACATAGCGCCGTTGTATAATGGGAGAAAAAGAGTAAGCCCCCTAAGAAAACCAGGATACAAATTGGATTGGAAAGGGTTAAAAAAAATCCGACAATGATGAATTATTTTAGATTTCTTTCCACCGCCACTGTGACCCGTTATCTGTGCAATTGAAAAACAACCTGGGATCTTTTAGGGTCTAAAAATAACAAATCTAAAATAATGTGGTTGCATTACTGTGAGCCCCCTCTTATATTGGGGGATGTGGTTGTGTTCTGAATTAGCCAATCACATTTACACTCATGATAAATAGTAGTCAGCACTCCGCTGCCATTATTTACAGAGATTCTGATTCCCCCCATATAAAGTTCAGCTCTTCTAGTGGGGTTTTCGCCACATTTTCTTAGTTGATCCATAAAGAGCTTACAGCACATCAAAGGGATTTGATTCTTGAAAGATTTCAGTCAGGAGAAGGGGACTAAAAAATTTCCAAGTCATTACATATACCATGGAACACAGTGAAGACAGTCATCAAGAAGTGGAATAAATTTGGCACAACAGCGACATTATCAAGAACTGGAAGTCCCTCAAAAACTGATGAAAACACCAGAAGAATATTGGTCCAGGAGGGCTGCCAAGTGGCCTACAGCAACATTAAAGGAGCTGCAGGAATTTCAGGCAAGTACTGGTTGCGTAGTGCATGTGACAACCATCTCCTGTATTTTTCATATGTCTGGGCTGTGGGGTAGAGGGCAAGATGGAAGCCTTTTCTAACAAAGAAAAACATCCACCCCTGGCTATGTTTTACCAAAACCTACATCAAGTCTACCGAAAGTATGTGGGAGAACATGTTGTAGTCTCATGAAACCAAGGTTGAACTTTTTGGCCATAATTCCAAAAGGTATGTTTGGTACAAAGCCAAAACTGCGCAGCACCAGAAGAACACCAGACTACAGTGAAGATGGTGGAGGCAGCATTGTGTGTGGGGCTGTTTTTCAGCTGCTGGAATTGCGGCTTTAGTCGAGGTGAAGAGAATTATAAACAGTCCCAAATATCAGCCTATTTTAGCACAAAACCTTCAGGCCTCTGCTAAAAAGCTGAAGAGGAATTTCACCTTTCAGCACAACAATGCCCTAAAGCATACTTCCAAATCAACAAAAGAATGGCTTCACTAGAAGAAGATCAAAGTTTTGGAATGGCCTAGCCAGAGCCCAGACTTGAATCCCATGGAAGATTTGTGGGTTGAACTGAAGAGGGCGTTACACACGAGATGCCAGGTCAAGATGTGTCTGTTGCAGCTGTGCTGGTATCGTCCCCTTGCGATCAGGCTGGGCTAGGTTTTAGCTGTGTCTTTGCCTTTCATGGTCCTGAGGGGCATGGTGTCAGGTGAGTGATGTCAGTTCTCACCTGATTCTAGTTGTCCTGCCCTTTATAGTCTGGCTTTGGCTTGACTGCAGGGCTGGTCAATTTAGCATCCTCTTGGGATTGCTGAGCTGCACAGCCTATTTTTGGAGCTCCTGTTCTTTCCTGTGGACTGCTGCTAACCATCACTGATGTTATTGCTTGCTAATGTCCCTATTACATTCAGTGTTCCCTAGTAGGGACTTCTTAGTGGCTGAGGTTCCTGTGCAGGTCCACTCTATATCAGAGCAATCAGCCTGCTGATTAGGTAGTGGCCCCACCCGGGTAAGGGTTTTTTAGGGATAGATTTTCCCTTTTGCTTTCTATTCCTACTGTGTAGGCACCCTGCGGTGCTTATATTTGTGCGATATTTAGTTCTTGGTTGTGCTTTGGTTTTGTTACATTAGTTACGCATGGTTGTGCTTCTTTGTGTTTGTTTGCTCTGAACGTCCAGTCTGGATGTAACAGTGACATGCTGATAATAATAATAATCTTTATTTGTATAGCGCCAACATATTCCACAGCGCTTACATAGACAGGGGGAATACAGAAGAACAAAAGTACACAAATTACAGAACCACGGTTACATAGTAATCAGCTGATGGAAACAATAGGAGTGCGGGTCCTGCTCCAATGAGCTTACATACTACAGGTAATGGGGTGATACAGAAGGTAAAGGGGCTGGAGATGTGCACAGTATGGCGAGGTGGAGAGTGAGGGATGCTATACACATAAACAATGGTCAGACATTAAACTGTGTGACGGCAGAAACGGTGTGACTGAAGGCGCAGTTGATGGTGGCTAGCAGGGATTGCAGTCAGTAGGTCAGGGAGCATGTTATCAGGTGGCGTACAGAGGGGTTTGGTTTAGGGGATATGGTATACCTCCCTGAAGAGGTGCGTTTTTAGAGCATGCCTGAACTTTTGTGAGTCCTGGATTGCCCGGATAACCTTTGGTAGTGCGTTCCAGAGGACTGGTGCTGCTCTGGAGAAGTCTTGGAGGAGGGAATGAGAAGTTCAAATTAAAGGGGCGCTCAGTCTGGTTTCGTTAAAAGAGCGGAGAGTGCAGGCTGTGTGATGAGGGAGGCAATGATAGACACCTATCTAAAAAGACTGAATGCTGTCATAATGTGAAAGGGTAGATCAACAAAGTTTTAGGGTGTGCATATTAATTTTTCCACAATAAAGGATTTCAGTTTGTTCGACTTTCAATGAAATTGTACAGATAACGGGTCCCATTAAAAGTGGAAATAAATCTGAAATGATTCATCTTTGTTGGACTTGTGGAATATAGCTCCTATCTAATTATTTATCTTCCTTTCTTGCCTGTTGACATGGTCCTTTGGATTCGTTGGCAGAGGTGGTAACTTATAGACTATTCCTATAGTCCTTTCCTGGGAGTCATTCACATACAGTACTGCCAGGATTGGATTATGCGGTTTTGAAGCTCTCTTGGATATCAGTGTGGTGTCATCAGATGTCATGTACATCTTTTCTTATCCATATCTCTGTGGCACTAGCTGGGTCTCATATTCCTATTTTTCTATTTTTTTAATACCATGTCAATTCTACCTCCAGCATTATGTGATTAATTTTATTAATGTATCTTTATAGGGTGTGGAAAACTGGGGTTACTCGCCTCTTGGATTGCCGACCTCTCCATCGGGAATGGGCACCACACATGTACAAACGCTCCAGAGACAGGAACGTTTTTAAAACTGGCACCTGCCAGTTTTATTCCACATCAAAGCACAGCAAAACTTGTGGTACATACAATATCCAGGGTTTACAACCTACAGGGTTCCCTGTCACTAACCCCCACCTGGCGTGTCCAGAGGGTGTCCTCCTCTTTCAGAAATGTGACAGGCCCAAACTGGTCTGCACCTGACCTCAGACTCTAGGTTCCTGAAGGCTGCTCCTACAATCTATCTCTCTCTGGCTAGCAGCCAGTTTTTTTTCCCCCTGAGTGTGGCAGGAACTGATCCTTTTATCTCACCTCCTGCCACACCCACAAGTGTTGTCTCACTTACCAGGTTCCAGAAGGCCTGTCTATCCCCCTCTGCAAGCCATTCTGTATATTGCACTCCTAGAAGAGTTTGAGGTTATAATAATATAATTCTGGCTGCCTGTACCAGCCACTAAGGACAGTTTGGGGTACCTTTTCAAAACTAAAAAACCTGCAGCAATTATGTTGGAAAGCAGCAGTGGTCAAATCTGCACCTAAATGGTATGGATTTGGCTATGTTTTTGTAGCGCATCTGCTGTGGGATTTAACCCTTGTATTTCAAGGGTTGACCTCTACAGCATAAATAGGCACTTTGAAAATTCAGAACTTGCAACATTTTTCAAAAACTCTGTGGATCCCTTGTGGAAATTTTCTGCAGCATGTGAAGGGAATTATTGAAATTTCCACAGCAATTCCTGCAGCAGAAATTCTGCAACACTTCTTCCATGTGTGAAGAAGACCTGACTGCTTACTGTTTTACCATTAAGTTCCATGTTAAAACCTGTATCCAGCATACTTTTAAGCTGCCTCTAGTGCTGGCCGCAGGGAGCCAAAATTTCAATAATTTAACTCTTTTAACTTTGGATAAAAACTCGCTAAGTCAAGTAAGAAATTTATTCATAGAAAAAAGTTTTAGAAAAAGAAAAAAATGTTCCTCATGGTAAACTTTCACTAAAGTTTAAATGCCTTATTTCATTCAGCCCCATCCAAACATCGGTGTTATTATAGTCTATATTAACCAAAAGCTCTGATATATGGCATGAAGTGTGTTTCTATAAAAGTAAGACTCTGAATCTGCCCCTGTGTGTACTTTCACCCTTCCTCCAGCTCTTGCTAGTAGGAGATGGCTCCCACCAGAATGTTACTAGGTGTAAAACAATGGCTGGCAGCAAATCAAACAGTAATTACTGAATCTCTGTCACGAACATATGAGAATGTTGGAGTACATAAACATAACCCTTTGTACTTTAAGACAGCTCTCTTGATTAATCTACACCACTATATATTTTAAAACAAATTTGTGTTACCAGCGGATTTATTCTTCCATTGTCACTGTACCCTTCTCAAATATCATTTCCCATAGGGAGCTATTCAAAAGTTGCCAGTCTTTTACTTTCTTCTACTTAAAGGAAAGTAGCATAGCTGCTTCTACATAAAAATTCTGCAGCGTTTTATAGATAATACACTCACATTGGTCACTGCTCCTAGGGTGGTCTACCAAGTATGTTCTCTACTTTAGGCATTACTTAAGTAAAAAAGAAAGGGAATAAGTATCTGATCGGTGAGGGTCTGACCACTGAGACACCCACCAATCGTAACAATGGAGGTACCGAGTGTCCCATTCATTTTCATGGAACTGTCGGAGACCACTATATCTGGCAGTACCATAGGAATAAAGGGAGGCGCAATATGCATGTGTGACCACCATTCCTTCCATTCTGAGACACACAGTACACTGGTGAGGCAGGGACAGTGGGAAAGGTGAAAGAGATATACTGTCTATATAGGCAGTGGGCTTTTTCAAACAAATTTGGGAAAAATACTATCTTTGGGCTGCCTGTGACCGTCTTGAGTGTACTGCGTGTCTGCTGGGGGTAGTAGTCCTAATTAATACGCAGCTAAATGTTACAGCAGGCTTGCGCAAAATTGTTTCCTGGCTCTGTGTTGCCCGTTACATCACCGCCGTCATCCCGTCCAGAGGGAAACAGTCTGCAGTAATTTTACATAGTATAGGGCCAGTACTGGTGAGGCAGGGACAGTGGGAAAGGTGAAAGAGATATACTGTCTATATAGGCAGTGGGCTTTTTCAAACAAATTTGGGAAAAATACTATCTTTGGGCTGCCTGTGACCGTCTTGAGTGTACTGCGTGTCTGCTGGGGGTAGTAGTCCTAATTAATACACAGCTAAGTGTTACAGCAGGCTTGCGCAAAATTGTTTCCTGGCTCTGCGTTGCCCGTTACATCACCGCCGTCATCCCTTCCAGAGGAAAACAGTATACATATATACGCTGCCTACAGTATCTGTCTGCTGTATCAGCTCAGCCTACAAAAATAGAAGCAAAATACTTAAGGCCTACTAGTGGCCTTTGGACACTTGACTGCTTCTGCGCTGTGAATTCCACTAGCTCAGTCATACGCACCTACGTCTCACTACAGGCTTGCGCAAAATTCTTTCCTGGCTCTGCTGTGCGTTCCGTAAGCGAAGTCAGCCTCCAACCACAGGCCAATAAGCGGCACATTTAATTACAATGTTCTGTTTCTGCACTACTGGTAATACACCATGCTGAGGGGTAGGGGTAGGCCTAGAGGACGTGGACGCGGCCGAGGACGCGGAGGCCCAAGTCAGGGTGTGGGCACAGGCCGAGCTCCTGATCCAGGTGTATCGCAGCCGACTGCTGCGGGATTAGGAGAGAGGCACGTTTCTGGCGTCCCCAGATTAATCTCACAATTAATGGGTCCACGCGGTAGACCTTTATTAGAAAATGAGCAGTGTGAGCAGGTCCTGTCGTGGATGGCAGAAAGTGCATCCAGCAATCTATCGACCACCCAGAGTTCTACGTCGTCCAGTGCTGCAACTTTGAATCCTCTGGCTGCTGCTCCTCCTTCCTCCCAGCCTCCTCACTCCATTACAATGACACATTCTGAGGAGCAGGCAGACTCCCAGGAACTGTTCTCGGGCCCCTGCCCAGAATGGGCAGCAATGGTTCCTATCCCACCGGAGGAGTTTGTCGTGACCGATGCCCAACCTTTGGAAAGTTCCCGGGGTCCGGGGGATGAGGCTGGGGACTTCCGGCAACTGTCTCAAGAGCTTTCAGTGGGTGAGGAGGACGACGACGATGAGACACAGTTGTTTATCACTCAGGTAGTAGTAATTGCAGTAAGTCCAAGGGAGGAGCGCACAGAGGATTCGGAGGAAGAGCAGCAGGACGATGAGGTGACTGACCCCACCTGGTTTGCTATGCCTACAGAGGACAGGTCTTCAGAGGGGGAGGCAAGTGCAGCAGCAGGGCAGGTTGGAAGAGCCAGTGCGGTGGCCAGGGGTAGAGGCAGGGCCAGACCGAATAATCCACCAACTGTTTCCCAAAGCGCCCCCTCGCGCCATGCCACCCTGCAGAGGCCGAGGTGCTCAAAGGTCTGGCAGTTTTTCACCGAGAGTGCAGACGACCGACGAACAGTGGTGTGCAACCTTTGTCGAGCCAGGTTCAGCCGGTGTTCAGCCTGGTATCTGCGGCGGTGTATGCTTCCTCCACTAAACCACCCTCCTCCTCCTCCTCCTCCTACGCAACCTCTGTCTCGCAATCAAGATGTGTCAGCAGCAGCACGTCGCCAGCAGTCGGTGTCGCGCGGCGTGGCAGCACAGCGGTGGCCAAGCATCAGCAGGCCGTGCTGAAACTACTCAGCTTAGGAGAGAAGAGGCACACGGCCCACGAACTTCTGCAGGGTCTGACAGAGCAGACCGACCGCTGGCTTTCGCCGCTGAGCCTCCAACCGGGCATGATCGTGTGTGACAACGGCCGTAACCTGGTGGCGGCTCTGCAGCTCGGCAGCCTCACGTACGTGCCATGCCTGGCCCACGTCTTTAATTTGGTGGTTCAGCGCTTTCTGAAAAGCTACCTACGCTTGTCAGACCTGCTCGGAAAGGTGCGCCGGCTCAGCGCACATTTCCACAAGTCCAACACGGACGCTGCCACCCTGTGCACCCTGCAACATCGGTTTAATCTGCCAGTGCACCGACTGCTGTGCGACGTGCCCACACGGTGGAACTCTACGCTCCACATGTTGGCCAGGCTGTATGAGCAGCGTAGAGCTATAGTGGAATACAAACTCCAACATGGACGGCGTAGTGGGAGTCAGCCTCCTCAATTCTTTACAGAAGAGTGGGCCTGGTTGGCAGACATCTGCCAGGTCCTTGGAAACTTTGAGGAGTCTACCCAGATGGTGAGCGGGGATGCTGCAATCATTAGCGTCACCATTCCTCTGCTATGCCTCTTGAGAAGTTCCCTGCAAAGCATAAAGGCAGACGCTTTGCGCTCGGAAACGGAGGCGGGGGAAGACAGTATGTCGCTGGATAGTCAGAGCACCCTCCTGTCTATATCTCAGCGCGTTGAGGAGGAGGAGGGGGAGGAGCATGAGGAGGAGGGGGAAGAGACAGCTTGGCCCACTGCTGAGGGTACCCATGCTGCTTGCCTGTCATCCTTTCAGCGTGTATGGCCTGAGGAGGAGGATCCTGAAAGTGATCTTCCTAGTGAGGACAGCCATGTGTTGCGTACAGGTACCCTGGCACACATGGCTGACTTCATGTTAGGATGCCTTTCTCGTGACCCTCGCGTTACACGCATTCTGGCCACTATGGATTACTGGGTGTACACACTGCTCGACCCATGGTATAAGGAGAACCTTTCCACTCTCATACCCGAAGAGGAAAGGGGTTCGAGAGTGATGCTATACCACAAGACTCTGGCGGACAAACTGATGGTAAAATTCCCATCCGACAGCGCTAGTGGCAGAAGGCGCAGTTCCGAGGGCCAGGTAGCAGGGGAGGCGCGGAGATCAGGCAGCATGTACAGCACAGGCAGGGGAACACTCTCCAAGGCCTTTGACAGCTTTATGGCTCCCCAGCAAGATTATGTCACCGCTCCCCAGTCAAGGCTGAGTCGGCGGGAGCACTATAAAAGGATGGTGAGGGAGTACGTAGCCGATCACACGACCGTCCTCGGTGACGCCTCTGCCCCCTACAACTACTGGGTGTCGAAGCTGGACACGTGGCCTGAACTCGCGCTGTATGCCCTGGAGGTGCTTGCTTGTCCTGCGGCTAGCGTCTTGTCAGAGAGGGTGTTAAGTGCGGCTGGGGGAATCATCACGGATAAGCGTACCCGCCTGTCAACGGACAGTGCTGACAGGCTTACACTCATAAAGATGAACAAAGCCTGGATTTCCCCAGACTTCTCTTCTCCACCAACGGACAGCAGCGATACCTAAACAATACGTAGGTTGCACCCGCGGATTGAAGCATCGTTCTCTTTAACCATAAAAAATGGGGACCTTTTAGCTTCATCAATCTGTGTATTATATTAATCCTCCTGCTCCTCCTCCTGAAACCTCACGTAATCACGCCGAACGGGCAATTTTTCTGAGGCTCACAAGGCTCAGTCATATAACTTTTGTAAACAATGTTTATACGTTTCAATTCTCAATTCAATAAAGCGTTGAAACTTGCACCTGAACCAATTTTTATTTTAACTGGGCCGCCTCCAGGCCTAGTTACAAATTAAGCTACATTAACCAAAGCGATTAATGGGTTTCACCTGCCCTCTTGGTTGGGCATGGGCAATTTTTCTGAGGTACATTTGTACTGTTGGTACACCAATTTTTTTGGGCCCTCGCCTACATTGCAATCCTAGTAATTTTTAGCCCACCTGCATTAAAGCTGACGTTACCTCAGCTGTGCTGGGCACTGCAATGGGATATATTTATGTACCGCCGGTGGCTTCCTGGGACCCACCCATGCTGTCAGTCCACACGGAGTTGTAACTGCATGTGTCCACTTCTAAAGAACCCCAGTCTGACTGGGGCATGCAGTGTGTGCCGAAGACCACCTGCATTAAAGCTGACGTTACCTCAGCTGTGATGGGCACTGCAATGGGATACATTTATGTACAGCCGGTGGGTTCCAGGGAGCCACCCATGCTGTGGGTGCACACGGAATTCCCATTGCGGAGTTGTACCTGCCTGTGACTATTTATAAAAAACCCCGGTCTGACTGGGGCATGCAGACACCTTGACAGAATGAATAGTGTGTGGCACATGGGTTCCCCATTGCTATGCCCACGTGTGCAGCTCCTGATGGAGGTGGCACAGGATTGGATTTCTCATTGCTTCTGTACAGCATTATGGGCTATTGCCTCGCCCCTTTTAAAGAGGGTCGCTGCCTGGCCGTGCCAACCCTCTGCAGTGTGTGCCTGCGGTTCCTCCTCATGGCAGACGCGCTTATAAATAGACATGAGGGTGGTGTGGCATGAGGGCAGCTGAAGGCTGCGCAGGGACACTTTGGTGTGTGCTGTGGACACTGGGTCATGTGGGGGGGTTGGGCAGCATGTTACCCAGGAGAAGTGGCAGCGGAGTGTCATGCAGGCAGTGATTGTGCTTTGTTGGAGGTAGTGTGGTGCTTAGCTAAGGTATGCCTTGCTAATGAGGGTTTTTCAGAAGTAAAAATTGTTGGGAGGGGGGGGCACTCTTGCCGCTATTGTGGCTTAATAGTGGGACCTGGGAACTTGAGATGCAGCCCAACATGTAGCCCCTCGCCTGCCCTATCCGTTGCTGTGTCGTTCCCATCACTTTCTTGAATTGCCCAGATTTTCACAAATGAAAACCTTAGCGAGCATCGGTGATATACAAAAATGCTCGGGTCACCCATTGACTTCAATGGGTTCATTACTCGAAACGAACCCTCGAGCATCGCGAAAAGTTCGTCTCGAGTAACGAGCACCGGAGCATTTTGGTGCTCGCTCACCTCTAGTAAGGATCAATAATAACAAGAACACCAGGTAGCAGAAATACCAGACCTAATAATAAGAAAGGATGCCAGGGACTTATCTGAGACAGGGGATCATGAAGGGATTAAATGGGTGGGAATATATATATATATATATGTGTGTGTGTGTGTAATTTATACACACACTATACTAGTGGCTGATTGGCTGACTGCAGACAACACCTTTTTATTAACTAATCAGACCATATACCAGCAGATGGATGTCGAATCATTGGCAACCAGCACTGAATGCCTGGGTGCATGTGGCAGCACCTCCATCATATGGGCAAAGCTGATGTAATGATGCCAGCCTGGACTCGGTTCTGTGTTGCGGCCATCGTTCCGTGTAAGGTTAACTTCAATATTCCATTGGAATCGGGTGGGGCATAGATATAAGGATTATTATTAATGACACAAACGATTTTATAAGCGTTAACAATAATTGTTCAGGCCATTGTCCTTAAATTGATTGACTCTGACCAAAAGGAAATCTGTACTATTTACTGGAACATTTATTGTTTATATCTAAAAAAATATATTTTATTAGTGCCAAATGCTTTTACTTTACTAGGTATCCAATGAAAAAATATATGCAGTGATGCAAAAGGCACGGCATGTACCACAATAGGAACAATTTTGCATAGGGAAAAAAAAAAACATTAATATCAAAGGAAATGTTTGTGCATTAGAAAAATATCTGAAGACTTCTTATTGGAGGGATAAACTATTTTTAATTTTACTATTGTTGATTAATTAAAATGCAGCATGTTATATAATATAAGTGCGGAGCACCCCCAACATACTGTGCGGAATTATAGTGCCTGGAATATTCCCTTCTTTTACTTTATGCTAATTTTTAATAGGATTAATTTATATAGTTTAATGCAGTACTGTACTTTGAAAAGATCCCTTTTCTCCCAATACTGTCCTACTTTTTCTGCCTAAATCCTCATAAAATTAATATACTTAAGGGCATATTTGCTTTAATATTTAACTGCCAGCCATACTATACATCTAACATTTTTTTGCTGATCTGTTCCAAAAAAATCATACTCCTAGTGATCTGATGCACCATCTTTGTTTCCCCTGACAGTAGACATTGGGGAGCGTAGAGTTGCCCCCATACACAGTTGATTGTTGATAGGATCCTGCAAAGATTATCTAGTGTGTATGGTCAGCTTAAAGGCTATGCATAACTTTGGGGGACAATTTTATTTTCACTTAGGGTGACTACCCACTCCAGTTTTTTTTCACTGCGAAATTCGCAGCGTTTTTTTTTTCTGCAGGGGTCTATGGGACTTGTAATGTTAAAATCGCAATCGCGCAAAATCGCGATTTCACGGTTAATTGCGATTTTGCACGATTTTAATATTACAAGTCCCATAGATCCCTGCAGAAAAAAAAAAACGCTACGAATTTCGCTGTGAAAAAAAACGGTAGTGGGTAGTCACCCTTAAAGGGGTTGTCTCGCGAAAGCAAGTGGGGTTATACACTTCTGTATGGCCATATTAATGCACTTTGTAATATACATCGTGCATTAAATATGAGCCATACAGAAGTTATTCACTTACCTGCTCCGTTGCTAGCGTCCCCGTTACCATGGTTCCGTCTAACTTCGGTGTCTTCTTGCTTTTTTAGACGCGCTTGCGCAGATGAATCTTCTCCCTTCGGCTGGTCTTGGAAGCATCGGCGTTTTGGCTCCGCCCCCTTGTACGCATCATCGCGTAGCTCCGCCCCCGTCACGTGCCGATTCCAGCCAATCAGGAGGCTGGAACCGGCACACGTCATGGGGCGGAGCTACGCGATGACGCGTACAAGGGGGCGGAGCCAAAACGCTGATGCTTCCAAGACCAGCCGACGGGAGAAGATTCATCTGCGCAAGCGCGTCTAAAAAAGCAAGAAGACACCGAAGTTAGACGGAACCATGGCAACGGGGACGCTAGCAACGGAGCAGGTAAGTGAATAACTTCTGTATGGCTCATATTTAATGCACAATGTACATTACAAAGTGCATTAATATGGCCATACAGAAGTGTATAACCCCACTTGCTTTCGCGAGACAACCCCTTTAATTGCATGTATTTTGGGCTGACAAATCATTTTAGCAATACAGTTCCATTAAAAATCTTTCACCTGCAGCTTGTAAATATCAGTGAATATAGACATTGCAGTCTGTCTCAGTAGGAGATTTATCGCTGAGGCTGGACTGACTCTTGGTTTTCAGCCCTCTCCTCACAAAAATGAGCTCCTAAAAAGTCCAGCCTCACAGTTTCCTATTGAGACTTAGTGCCGTTTTACACGGGACAACCTGTCCGGCACGAGCCGTTCCATTGAGGATCGTTCCTGTGCTTTTACATGAGTGAATGGAGACGGAGCGGGGCGGTGATCGTTCCGGCCCACCAGCTTCTATTCACAGTAAACAGGCAGTCATTCACAACTAGGTCTGCTCATAGGATTTGTGCAGCCTGGACATTCTTTGGAACTGCACATGATGACAGAAGAGTGGTCATCTGTAAGATCCGTTAAGTGCTTAAAATGTGGAAAGAATGTAAGCAACCACAACAAAACGTGTATGAACAGTCAAATTAACTCCCATTTTTGTGTTGGGGCAGTAGCACACCTACTTTAGGCCTCTCCTCCACATTTTATGTTCGGGCTGCAGGCTTCAGAGCCAGGAGTGGGAAACAGAAAGCAAAAATTGAGCTGTCACCATTACCACCACCTTCACCAACACTGATATCTATCCCATATTCCAGCATGTACCAGATAAGCAGCCAGGCCTTCATCCCACAGCTATGGAAAAGTAAAATAATACCACCCCAACCATCACGAGCACAGAGCCTGAACGCATGCAAATGCTGCCCTTCAGGCTAGTGGACAAAGACGCCTTCCAAAACATTGGGGGTAATAGGCTGAACTGGATGGACATATGCCTTTTTACAGCCTTACATATTATGTTACTAGGTTGTGATGATTCCTGATAACCTACAGTACCAGATGCCCAGCTGCCATTTTTTTGCCCAAAAAGCCGTCCCTTCCCTGCACCTCCATGTGTGTGATAACATGTCCCTGGCGTTGAAGAACACTGTCAGTGGCTGGGTGCACCTGACCAAAGACACGTCATCCAGGAAGCATGGGGAGAGAAATTATCCTATAACTTGCTGCCTGTGGAGTGGCAGCGGATAAAAGACGTGTGTGCCATTTTAGCCTGCTTTGAGGAAGTGACCAAATGGTCAGTCGTGATGACACACTGATCAGTATGACTATCCCTGTTATCTGCCTGATGAAACAGATGTTACAGGGCCTCGGACAAAAATGTGTTGTTGTCACAGGAGGAGGAAGGAGGGAAACCAATCCCCCAACTGCCTAACCAGTTCGCCATTACTCAACATCACAGGAAGGATGGCTTTGGGCAAGAAAGGGGGGCATCTTCTCCACCACACTTCTGCATCCATGGGAGAAGTATAGAGAAGAAAAAGGAGAGGGATAGTATAGGTCCAGAGGCATGGGAGGGGGCTAAGCAACATTCCTTCTATCCATCACAGACCCCAGCCATTCTAAGTGCATGGCCGGACCAATTGGAGGACACTCTTAGGCCTAACTCTCAGGAATGTGGGCCATCACCCTTAAGCACTGTGAGGCATATGAGTACTTTTATGCTGCAGTGCTTGCAGAAGGACTGTCGCATAGCCAACATCAAAAGATCAGATCATTACTGGGTAGCCACAAATCTTATTTTGGAAGTGGAGAGGGACTCCAAAATGTAGCACAGGGCAGACTATTGAGCAGCTTGAGTGCAGCATACTCCTATGGCTGTGGGAATGTATCTGCAATGGATCGTATCTCTGTGGCTCATGGAAGAAGACCAGTAAACCACCTGTCTTGCTTTTGCCATAGTTCCTCATCCTCCTTCTCTGAGAATGACAGTTTTCTAAAGTACAATAAGCAGCGGTAGCTCTACAGCTTTTCCTTGGAGAAGGTCCATACATGGTGGTTCTGTATACCTGGTAGAATTTGTCCTTTGCAAACATTATGAGATTGCTTTTATAACAAGTCGTATGCCTCTTATCTTTCTTTTTTTAATTCTTTATTTAGTCATTTTCCATATAAAACTGCGGTTCAACAATGACATAATGCAAAGGTGATACACAAATAGCATAATGTACCAGAACATCCGACAAAATATAAAACGCAGTGGAAGAATGTGGGAGATTTTGGCAAAGTAAAATCCCTGAATTTGTAGGTAATACGCCACACCTCCGACCAGAAACCTGCCAACATTGGGCAATCCCAAAAAATGTGCAGTAGGGTCCCCTGTCCTGCACCGCATCTCCAGCAAAGTGGGGAGACCGCGGGAAACATTTTATGTAACTGGGATGGCACCCTGTACCATTGAGAGAGGATCTTGAATCCTGTTTCCTGAAGCTTACTTGAGATGAGGGACTTATGCGTGCAGGTGTACATTTTTGTTAGCTGTTTAGGTGTAAACGATATCCCCAACTCCTTCTCCCAGGCCAGGAAATAAGACGGTGTAGTGTTCTAGATGTCAAACATTAGAATATTATACATGCGTGAGAGGGTATGACGAGAGGGGACGGTCCCACTACATAATTGCTCAAATGGGGTCTTTGCTCGCGATAATCCCTGTGCCATCCCTGGATAGAAAAAGGAGGAAACGCCTAATTTGATGGATCTGCCAGAAGTTCAGTAGCTCATCTACAGGCAGCCATTGCCCTTCCAAGATAAAGTGGAATGCTCTAAACCTACCAATTCGAAACAAACACTGAAACCCACCGCCCTCTAGACTCGGAGGGAAGGCCGGGTTACCCAAAATGGGAAATAAGGGAGAGGGCCCAGGTGAGACCCCTGACTTGTGAAGAGCACAGGAGATTACTCTAAGGGTGGGCCCTATTGTGGGATGCAGCCTAATCTCTGACGGGATGCTTCCCTGTATCCAAGGGAGGACCGACAAGGGTACTGAGGAAAACGTCTGTTCCATTGAGATCCATTGCTTACTACCTGCATGTCTAAGCCAGTCAACCACTCTCACCAGTTGGGAGGTCTGATAGTAAGCAACAAGATCCGGGAGGCTGAGGCCCCCCATCACCTTGGGCCTCGGCTATCTGGGATCATTTATCCGCCTAGACGAACTTTGTGAGTAAGGAAGACAGGTGTCAGATAAAGAGTCTTGGAATGTCAATAGGTAAAGCTTGGAGGGTGTACAATACTCTGGGCAAGATATTCATCCTAAATATTGAGCACCTGCCAAACCAAGAGAAAAAGCCCTTCGTGCAGGAGGTTAGGTCTCTTTTAATATTATTCAAAAGGCCTGGTAAATTGGCTGCATAGAGGCTGATGGTGTTCGCTGTAAGGTGGACCCCCAGGTATTTGATATTGTCTCTGGCCCACCTAAAAGCGAAGGAATCTTTGTATCTCATCCACCAGGGAGCGGGGCAGGGAAATATTGAGGGCCGCCGGTTTCTGATAATTTATTTTGAAATTGGAAAGCGTTGCATAGAGACGGAGTTCCTTCAGGAGAACAGGAAGAGAAACCCTCGTCGGGGAAGAGAGAAAGAACAGCAAGTCATCCGCGTAGGTGGCTACCTTATGCACAGCACCGCCCATCCGGACTCCTCCGATGCTGACGTTGGATCTAATGTGGCCGAGGAGGGGTTCTAGGCACAGGATAAAAAGGAGAGGGGAAAGAGGGCAACCCTGTCACGTGCTGTTTGATATTTTAAAAGAGGAGAACACGCCATTTGCTTTAACCGAGGCTGTAGGGGAGAAGTATAGACTAAAGATCCAATTAAACATGTTATTCCCCAATCCCAAATGGCAGAGTGTTTCTCTCAAGAAATCCCAATCAATCCTGTCAAAGGCCCTATCAGCATCAAGTAGAGAGGGGCCAAAAGATATGGTAAAACATAAAGTGGCAGCTATACAGCCAGACACCTTCCCACTTTGTTACATCTGCTAATAGTAATAGGGTAAAGTTTCAGCTCTAAATTCCAACTACAAGATGGTGCCCAAAACTGATGTATATTATGAGAAATGGCGCTTATACACAAGATTTCCAATTACACAAGCTACAGCAGCTCTAAAGCTGTTCCTTTGAGCAGGCCCATGCTTGAGTGTTGTTTTCGTCTAGTAGAATTTTTCGCAAAAGCTATGACATTGATTTTAAAACAAGCAGGGCACCTGCTGTCTTCCATGGCACTATTTTTGATCAAAGAGACCCTATGCGGGCCTTCTTTTGTTTTCAGTGACATCCCTGTGCTACGAGTGACCCCTATACCACTGTACACCATTTTGATTTTTTTGGAGAAACATAGTATTTTCCATATGTGTAGCTATATTTCCATGCATGGCGGGCTTTGGCTGCATTGGGGAGCTTCTGGAGGACAAATTAGTGAACCCAATATTTATTACCATTGACTTTGATGTGAGTCAGAATCAACCCTCCCGATTCATAATGAATTTCTTGAAATCAGCCTGATACCGACATTAGCCTATTATTCCACTAATCACTCATTACTACTTGTAATGTCTATCTCCCAACTGCTAATTCTGCATTGTTATTTCACCTGGTTGATTGCATGTTTGTCAAACATCTATACTGTGCATATTGTTATTTATTATAGCAAATATTATGCCTTTTTTCCAACTAGGGAGTGTCAGGATCACTCCAGATGGTGGGGTTGCCCTCATCAGGGCGACTGCTACGCTTTTAGGTAGAATTTATGTCAGATTTACCAGTTGGGCCGGATATTCCGCCCATGTAAAAGGCTCTTGAAGCAAGGTAGTTACGCAGTTATTGTTTTTTTCCCTAGGTAAACTGTAAAGTGATGTTAACTGTAAACAGATTTTAATCTTGTTACTTTTTGTTTAGTACTGGTTACTGCTGTGATTGCTAGATTGCATCTGTTTAGTTTGTCATTTGGTACTGTCTCTGTTATTTTTGCTTTGCGCATATTTCAGATACTACTGGTTTAGTTTGTAACATATGTGTTTGTCTAGTATTGATTAACATTGTTATGTTGGTTTGTGCTTGTTTAGTTTACTGGGGACTGGGCTTCACATACTTGTATTACTGCTCATATTCCTGATTGCAAAACCAGGAAAAGCCAGGGCACACCCTTACTCCACCCAAAGCACACACAGTTATGACCAAACTGCGCCAAAATAGATCCATTTAAGGTGGGTCCAATAATAATCATTATTGTTTTAAGACTAGAGATAAGCTTGCAATATCATATTTAAAGCCCTTTTAAACATTCCTACTCTTAGGACTCATTCACACAGGCATGTGTATTTATGAACCCAAAAACTCCTATTCCATGTGTATGTTGGCCCTTCTGTGGGTGTTTTGCAAAAAATATGCAGAAGGGCCCATTGTCTTGATGCGCAAATGTGCAGTGAATATGAATGTATCATGTGTATTCACCTTGTATTTGTGCTAGGCCATTCACTTCTATGGCCTATTTTCATGTGCAAAATGTTCTAAAATAGGACATGCTGTGTGAAATATAAGCAGATGTGAATGAACACATTGATTTCAATGAATTACATGGAGAAAAAAATGTGACTTATTTATGCTGTGTGAATGAGCCCTTAACCTGCACTGATTACATCACTTTCCAAGGATCGCTTCTCTGTATGCTTTTGGAAGGGTGCTTCACGCGGCGGAAATCCGCGGTGTTGTCCCGAAGCTATAAGGTTTTATTCAACCTTATAGCTTTCTGCATTTCAATGTTTACGCTGCGGAATTCCACCGTGGCATGCTCTAATTGCCGCGGGAAAACGCGCTTCCGGCTTCCATTGTAGTCAATGGAAGCCATCCGTCCCGCGATACTTCCACTGTGCTCACAGCTGAAGTATCGCGTGATTACGTGTCATCGCCCACTGCGTCATCACCCACTGCCAGCGCGTCATGTGCTGTACTGTGCATGCGTGCCAGCTCGCCAGACGGGACTTGCGCGGCAGATCCGGAGAGATGAGTATGGGGTCTTTGTAGGGCGCCGTGTTGGATTCCGCTGTCGGAGTCCGACACGGCTGTGAGCATGAGACCTAAAAAACCAAAAATGCTATTCTTGCCATACAAAAAAAATCAGAAACTCAAAAGACCCCATTGACATCAATGGGATTTGCTAAGACTCACCGATATCCAAAATGGATCCAACATAGTTGTCATGGCTCGGTTATAAATGGGAACTATGACTCTGAAGTAAATAGAGCCGTTGATGGACGACAGCCAAAAAAAATGCTTGGTCTAAACTACATATTTTTGGTATTTTCCCACCTCCTGAACCTATGAATGCACAGAGAGCAGCGCGTACTCACCCACGCCCCGCAGCTCCGGATCTTTCATGTGCCGGCTGCCGGGCAGCCGGCGCATGCGCAGAGCGGAGCCGGCAGCCGGTGAGTGACGTTTCTGTGCGGGGCTCTGCAAGCCCCGCACAGAAATAGAGCATGCTGCGGTTTGTTTGCCGCGCGAGATTTCGTCGTCAGCCTAGGATTGCGTTTGCTGAGGCAATCCTATGGCAGCTTCCAGGGGCGGAAATTCCGCCGTGGAATTTCCGCCCGTCTGCAGGCGGCCTTCATCTTTCTTTGCTTGCCGAGTGGATGAGCTGTTCCTGATGTGCAACAATCCCATTTCTTCCCCATGATGCTCCCCTGCTCCACAGCATGCAGACTCTCACGCACTGAGGGAAAGATACTACTACAGCTTCCCCTCCTCCCCGTCTAGTATTTACTATTTTAGGCTGGGTTCATATAAGTGTTCTGTTATCTGTTATAATTGGCTTTGCATTTTTTCTTTAAGAAAAAAAAAATGGATATCTAATAGAGATGAGCGAGCACGCTCGGTTAAGGCAGTCTGAGAAAATTCGGGGGGGGGCGGCGGGGTGGATCGGGGGGGGGGGGCATTGAATTCAAATGCATTCATTCATGGGCGATTATTAGCCTCGTAAAAATGTCCGACCAGTGAAGATAGGACATTGGCAGCCAAATATGCCCTCTTGCTGATTAGCTGTTTGCTGGCCCAATGCACTTGTGTACGCAACTGAATTCCACAGGAAGCAGACAGCTCCATTCTTTTTGTAGTGGCCAAGCTTGGTATTGCAGATCAAGTTCCCATTAAAGTGAATGGTAACTTTCCCTGCAAAACTAAGCATGGTCACCACAGTAAGAACGGAGCTGTCTGCTTCCTGCAGTGCAAAAGCCCGCTGGCATGGCAAACAGCTGATCAGCATGGGGATCCAGGCAATAGACACCCACCAATTTACTACTGATGACTTATCCTGAGGATACACCACCAATAGCTTACAGCCAGACAACCCCTTTAAATCCGAATGATGACGTTTGGTCCAGTATATTTTCATAGCAATGAAATGCATTTCATTCTGTAAACATTTTAGGAATTAAAACAAAACAAGAATTGCAACATTGTTACACATCTGCACATTTTCAGTCTGTGTTGCAAGCAAAGCTAAACAGATTGCAACAATTTTTTTAGTCCTGATTCCAGCTGGAACTTCTACAAAAGCTTCTTATTGTCTTCAGACACAGATGGCTCTTCCAAAAAAAAAAATTGTATGAATTGGAAATATGTTCTGTATCTTCATATATAGCTAGAGGTAGATATATAACAGGAGACCCAGTGGCATGAATAGTAAATCTGTAAACCGGCAACTCAGCAGCTTTAGATGCATAATTGTATATGTCAAGAACAACCATCAGCTGTAGTATTTTTCTCTGCAGAGCTAGGAAGCTTCAGTGGTATTGATTTAGGAACCATCTAGAAACACAGACATCATTTTTACAAGCAGGTTGACATCTAGTGAGTACATCAGGAACTACAACAACAAAGCGTTCAGTCAATAATTGGTCTAGTGCTCTTTACTATATCCTCAAAGTTTTTTAAATATTCTATGGACATCAATCTACAATGTTAGGGCTTATTCAAACGAGCATATATCAGCCGCCGTTTTTTCAGACGGCCAATATATGCTACCGTCTGATGCATTGGATTCCAATGCATCAGATCACACAGACGTAATCCCGCCGTGTAAATAGCCAATATAGCACCAGGCGCTTTTACGCCGGGCAGGAAAGATAGTCCTGGAACTATTTTTCTGCCCGGAATACGTCGGCCGCTGCATGGGCTCCTATGGGAGCCAATGACAGCGGCCAGAGAAGGGAGGTGGGAGGGAGTTTAGCAGCGTGACTGCTAAACTCCCTCACCCTTCTCTCCTCCTCTATCCTCCCCTGTGCATGTGCAATACTCAGAGAATAGAGCCCATTGATTTCAATGGACTCGGTCACAAGCATTTTTTGCGCGCACATTTCATTCGCATTTTTAAAAAAGCAGCTTGTCCTACTTTTGTGCATATTGTGCATGAAAATAGCACAAAAATAAACTAATACTTACCCATTGAAATCAACGAGAGAATGCTTGCATGTTTTTTCGCACGTGCAAATACGAAGAGCATGCACTGAAAGAAATAGTAAGGCCACTTTCCCACAGCCAAGAAAATCGCGTAAGATTTGTGCGTTGCGAGACACACAAATATCACACAAATATGAATCCCATGCTTTTGAATGGGGTCATATAAATGAGTGATTCTTTTCCTATTCACATCGTGGAGCAAGAACAATCGCAGCATGTCCGATATATGGACGTACTTTCGAAACATCTCGCCTATTGTTTTTAATGGAGCTCCAAAAACATTGCACAACGTGCAAGCTGCGCACGAGTGCGATGCAAAGCGGGGTTTCTCATTGAAAACAATGGGAACCACTTGCTGATCCTTCTGCGCAGCGATCACTACTTCCCTGAAGTGATGTGAGGTGTTTTTGACACAACGTCTGGCGAGTTCTCTCAAAGAAGATCTTTGGCCCATCTACAATGATGCAAGGGACGTCGTCATTGGACAGTTGAGAAATGGAAGAACTCTCAACAGAATGATGAATAATGCTACTCCATCTTCAGATCAGATGACTGTACCTGGGTGTGCGGGAAACTGGGGATGCCTTTTGAATGTGTTGTGCAAATCGTTAAGTATGGCGGAGGTTCTGTTATAGTCTGGGGATGTTTTACGGGGCACGGCCTTGGTCTGTTGCTTGTAGTGACAAGAACATGACAACGGAGGTGTAGCCTGACATTCTGGATAATAATGTGCTGCTGACAATATGGCAATACTCTGGGAATGGTCAGCCATACTTCAACAAGACAACACACCTTGTCACACATCCTACACTGTTTTACATTGATTTGAGGATATAGATATTCCACGATGGACAGGCTTGCAGAGTCCCAACCTGAACCCAACTGAACATCTTTAGGATAAAGTGGGACAGCGTCCATCTTCTTTGAGAGAACTCACAAGACGTTTGCAGGATGAATGGAGGGAAATAACAGCTAAAGTGTAACAGACATTAGTAGAAAGTATACCACGGAGAGTATCTGATGTCATTAGGACCAAAAGTGACCCCACTAAGTATTAACATATGTAAGCTAATACTACTTTTTATTCTTGCTCAAGTGTCCAATTACTTTTTATAGGATGGCGTATAAACTGTTATTGCTATACATATTCTCCCAACCTAATAGAACCACTATAGGCCACCTCTTCTAGGCGCTAGCCCATCAAATGCTCTCTACTTTCAGAGAAGATCGAATACGATTCCAGCATTATGGCAAGGGAGTAATACACATACCACAAAATAATGAGCAATAGCCGATGTCCACTGACTATGATGTAATGCACTCACAAAAATGATCAGAAAAATAAGAGAACCCATCAGTTCCCTTTCTTACATCTATTGTATGAATTCGATAGTAGCTGTAAAAGCAAGGCAAGAAATAATTCATTGGGAAATCAATGTAGTAAAGATGTTTTCCTTCTTCACAGCTAGATTGCAGCTATTAGGTATATTTTTAGCAGTACACGGTAATGGTTGTTTGCTGCAGCTACGGGAGATGCTAAGCTCTCCTCCCACGGTAGGTGGATTTGGAATTGTCCCAGACTGATGAACAAATAACATTGTCATTCAGTGTATAATGGAAACACCATGGGCACAGCACCCTAAATATAAGGTACGCCTCACCTTCGGCTTAGTTTAGGGCTAAATATATAACAGATCTATCTTTTATTCATTACCCAAGCAGCGCAAGCATTTCTCCATCACTATAAAAGGACACGGAAAATTCATTGTTGCAAAGCAAAAGAGGGAACACAGTATCATTCACAGGTTTCCACATAGGGTGCGTCTGTTGCTGACAAAAGGTCTGGCACTCTTAGGGCAGATTCACATGCAATTGGGCCACACAAATACATTGTGCATATTCTGGTTGCTGGGAGCTGTAACCTTCCCAATGCACTGTCTGATGTCTTCCTACACTCTGAATGAAGCTTGTACAGCTCCAATGTCAGAAGACGCACAACAGGGTATTCTTACCGTCTCTTGCCATCCACTCTGCTGTCGGAGCCTCTCTGGCGCACACACACTGGCTTTAGCCATCTGATGGCACTATTGTATAACAGCAAACAGAGAAAGCCTTTTGAGGAAACCCTGAACCCAAAATTGGATTGGAAAGGGTTAATTTGCATGCGCAAATGCACCGCACGTTTGCACGTGCAAATACATAAGGACAAAATCTCATAGATTTTGTGCTTATATGAGCCGCGAATATGCAAGTTTCTTGCGCTGCGCAAATGCACAGAGAATAAAGCATGAATTTTTTAGTGCGCCCGAAATGCGCTCATAAAATATGGACATGTGAATGAGCCCATTGAAATCAATGGGTTGTAATTCACCACGTATTGTGCGCACAAATTTTGCATATGCAATATGCTGCACAAATACGAACATGCGGATACGGCCTAAAGCCTTATTTACACGTTGTGGCTGCGTCGCGGTCTTCTGTGTCATTTTATGTTAAATACGTTTTGCTAAATCTGTGGAATGTGAATAAGTCCTTACGGTATTCTTTATTCAGCTACCAGATAAAAAAAAGTTGTTTGTTTAGTCTCTTCTCATTTTTGTTTTTTACATACAGTCATAAGAAAAACAAAGTATGCCCTCTTTGAAGTCTATGGTTTTATGTATCAGGACATAATAAAAACATCTGGTCCTTAGAAGGTCTTAAAGTTAGGTAACTACAACTGCAGATGTATAACAACACATGACAAATTACACTATGCAACTATTTAACAAAAACTAGGCTAAAATGCAGAAGCAGTGTGTGAAAAATTAAGTACACCCTTACTACTTCCATAGGAATGAAGAGGGTAAACAGCAGCCAGGTGCTGCTAATCAAATACCCTTGATTGATTAATATCAGCAAGTGTGACCATATCTGTAAAAGCAGATATTTCATCAGTTTGCTGCTCTGGAGCATTCAGGAGTGTGTTAATACAATGCTAAGGAGGAAAGATATCAGCAATGAGCTTACAGAAGCAATTCTTGCTGCCCATCAATCTGGGAATGGTTATAATGTTACGTTGTAATACACATTACCTGAGGCAATGCTTCTTTTCACATTTCCAATGTCTACGCTATTATATCAGCGAAATTGCAACAGTTTGCTTGTTGTTTACATTGTATACTGCTCCGTTCACTTCTGAGTTGTGCCGCCAACGCGGATATAAACAAAGCCATAGTTAGTGATTTTTTTAATGTATAGTATATGAATCAATTCGCATACTGTTTATCCTCCACTAGGAGAGTCAATAACAAAATTGCATTCTTGAGAATTACGCTCGGTCTCGGTATTTTTTGCTTTGTTGCATAAACATCTGCTGATTACTAGAAAGCGTATGAAGCTTTGTTGCACACACAAGCTCGATGAGTCAGTTGTGATAAAGAAATGTCATATGAAAGAATGAGATTGCTTTTGCTGTTTGCTCCACATATTTCTCCTGAGATCACACATCCTTTACTGTATTGTCTTCTTACTAATGCCGACATGTATCATATAATACTGCAAGGAAACCACTATGGCTGCCTGTCCACGGGCGGCTTTTTATTGTGTTCCCCGCGGCGATAATCCAGCCACGGGGAACACAGTGAAAGCTCTCCATAGTGTTGCTATGGAGAGCGCTTCCCCCCCTGTCCACGAGCAGAGAATCATTGCGATTCTCCACTCGCGGCCAGCAAATCGCAGTATGATGCGATTTGCCGCGATTCTCCGCGGTCAGCCTATCTGTCAGATCGGCTGACTGGCGGAGATCCATCCTTGGACAGGCAGCCTTTCTGAAGCCTCTGTAATGAAGGTTTAGAAGACAATATTTAAAGGGGTTATCTCAAAATCTAAAGTTATCCTCTATGTACAATGATAGTGAATAACTTTATGATTGATGGCGGTGTCACTGCTCACTCCCTCAGCAATCATGATAATGAGGGTCTCCTGTCCCTGTCTTGTCACTCTGGGGATTCTTCGTGACTTGTGTGTATTGTGTCGGTATTAGAGATGAGCGAGCACCAAAATGCTCGGGTGCTCGTTACTCGGGACGAAATTTTCGCAATGCTCGAGGGTTCGTTTCGAGTAACGAACCCCATTGAAGTCAATGGGCGACCCGAGCATTTTTGTATATCGCCGATGCTCGCTAAGGTTTTCGTTTGTGAAAATCTGGGCAATTCAACAAAGTGATGGGAACGACACAGCAACGGATAGGGCAGGCGAGGGGCTACATGTTGGGCTGCATTTCAAGTTCCCAGGTCCCACTATTAAGCCACAATAGCGGCAAGAGTGGGCCCCCCCCGTGGCCCCCCCCCCCCCCCGCACTGTCAGCGTAAAGATCGTTCTCCTCTGCCATAGCTGTAACAGCTGTGGCAGAGAAGAATGATGTTAGCCATTGAATTCAATGGAGCCAGCAATACAGCAGGTTCCACTGAAAGCAATGGGCTGCCGGCGTGCGCGGGATGAATTGTCGGGAAGGGGTTAAATATATAAGCAGTTCCCTGCAATTCATCCAGAAATGTGTTACAATAAAAATATATACCGGCGTATAAGGCGACGGGGCGTATAAGACGACCCCCCAACTGTCACCTTATACGCCGGCAATACAGTGGAGCAAAGAATAAAAATCATTACTCACTTCTTCTGACGTTCTGCGGTGCTCCTGCAGGCTGTCGCTCCCTCCTGGTCCACGGCAGAGCATTGCTTTCTGGACGCAGGGCTTGAAATCCCCGCCTCCAGAAACACAGCCAATCACAGCCATTCAATTACATCATTGTCATTAGCTGTGATTGGCTGAAGGCACGTGTGTTTCTGGAGGCGGGGATTTAAAGCCCTTCGTAGAGAAAGCAATGCTCTGTCGGGAACCAGGAGGGAGCGACAGCCTGCAGGAGCACCGCAGAACGTCAGAAGAAGTGAGTAATGATTTTTATTCTTTGCTCCACTGTATTGCCAGCGTATAAGTAAGGTGACAGTTGGGGGGTCGTCTTATACGCCCCGTCGCCTTATACGCCGGTATATATTTTTATTGTAACACATTTCTGGATGAATTGCAGGGAAGGGCTTATATATTTAAGCCCTTCCCGACAATTCATCCCCGCGCACGCCGGCAGCCCATTGCTTTCAATGGAGGCGGCTGTATTGCTGGCTCCATTGAATTCAATGGGCAAACATCGTTCTTCTCTGCCACAGCTGTTACAGCTGTGGCAGAGAAGAATGATTTGTCTTCTATATGTTCTCAATGGGGTCGGCGCTGCTGCCGCCGGCCCCATTGAGCGCATATAGAGAAGAGAACAGAAATCGCAGATCGCACATAGGTGCGATCTGCGATTTCTATGGCCTTAAGAAGGAACGTTGGGGTTCTTCAAACCTAAAATAACTCCTAACACTCTCCCTATAGCAGCTCCAACACGATAACACTGTCCCTCAGCTATGTCAGAATGCATCTGTGGCGAGCCGCGGGAGGGGCAGATTTTTATACTCGGGTGACACCTAATCTCGCCAGCCACTCACTGCAGGGGGGTGGTATAGGGCTTGAACGTTGCAGGGGGAAGTTGAAATGCCTTCCCTGTCTTTCTATTGGCCAGAAAAACGCGCAAATTTCTCAGGGAAGAAAATGAAAGTAACCCGAACACCGCGTGGTACTCGTTACGAGTAACGAGCATCTCGAACACCCTAATACTTGAACGAGTATCAAGCTCGGACGAGTATGCTCGCTCATCTCTAGTCGGTATATCAATGGCTCATGTGCAGCATGGGTCCTTAGCTGAATATGTGGCACATGCAAGTGTAGTGTGTGCGAGACTTGTGCCCACTGTACGAGTGGTGCTTCTACGTGACATATCATATGTGCAAGTAGAATGTGCAGTACAGTATGTGTCCTATGTATGAGTGGCACATTGGAGGCATGCATCCTCTGTGTGAGCAGCATGTGTTTAGGATGTGCCCTGCATGAGTTGCACACTTCTGCAAATAAGGGAGATGGAACAATACCTCTGCAGCACCACCTATTGGAAGGCAGCATTCCTGCAACTCAGTGTTAGACTCTTTATACAAGTCGTGTAACAATGACTGGGAATTAAAAGCAAAGTCAGAATCGATACACAGGCAGCTGTTTCGGGGTGCTTGCCCCCCATCAGTGTGCAGTAAGTTTCTAGCTTGGCTAGCACGTGGCCTGTGATGTGGGTCAGGAACGCTATGTTTTCTCCTTAGGAAGAGCACCTAGAAGGTGAGTGAGTGAAGAGATGTATAAAGCCACCCATGCTCCTCTGGGTAATATGCAAATAAGGGAGATGGAACAATACTAGAGATGAGCGAGCACGCTCGGTAAGGTCAGTTACACGAGCGAGCCTCGCTCATCTCAAGCAACTGCCTTCTCTCCTACTGGCATGCACATGTAAACTAATTTATATGAATGTCCATATATGGCTCAATTGTATATATTAACCTGTAAGAAACTTTGAGAAAGGGTCACATTTCTCTGCAAGGTCCTTTCTCTAGTGCTTTGAGCTGTCAGGACCTGAAGGTCGTGTTGATTGGCTGAGAGGCTGAATATTAAAGGAAGTGTTTCCTGCATTTCTCTGGTGTGTGTGACACAACAGCCAAAGAGAAGCAGGCGAGAACTGTGCTGAGAAAGCATTGTCAGTACTGATTGACAGTTCCTTGCGTACCAACGATAGACCTGCCTCCTTATAAAGAGGGTATCTCATGCAGCAACAGATACTGATCATTTGGACCATTCCATCAGGAGTAGCTTCAGTGTAGTAAAAGCAGTGGGAAAGGATACCTCCTGATAACTTGCTGCTAGCAGCACTTCATTGCTAATGCATTCACCCTTCCCTTTTTCCAGTATCCTTATGCATCTGACTGCTGGATTCCCACAGTGGACTCCGGCTCTGACCGTGGCAGACAACTCTGTGTACCTGTATTTTGTCTTCTTTTTCTTTACTGCGGATGGTCATGGCAAGCCGCCGTCGGACATGCACAGTACAGATTTCTTTTTTAAATGTTTATTTTTCCCGCGCCATCGCTAGGGAATGATGCAGAATCTGGAACCTGTCCGCAATGTTAATTGTGTAAGGGCCGTGGGTCGGATGGATTCCATTGACTTCACTGGAAGCCTTCTGCGTGGAATCCACGCAAAAATGGAGCATCTGCGACTTTCCTCCATGAGTGGAAATCGCAATTGATTTCCACTCATGTGCAGGAAAAAGCAATTTCCTATAGCATGCTATGGAAGATATTTTCTGTGGATCCGCGGATACCCGCCGCGGATTCTGCAGCAAAAATCCATTCGTGTGCAGGTGGCCTAATGCAGGCATCTTGGAGGATGTACAGTAATAGAAAGCTAGATGCACAAGATCTAGCGCAAGATTAAATCAGTAATCCTATGCAACATACGTAAGTGAGGCCAACCTCAGTAAAAGATGAAGATTACACCAGTAAGAACTCAATAGCTGGTCATCAGACCTGCTGCCAAGGTGGTGAGAGTCCAAATACAATAGCGATCTAACAGAGGCTCAAACAGTTAGTAGAGGTCTATTAGAGGGATAGTAACCAAAGTCAAGCCAGGACATTTATAGACAGTGTTAGAAGAACATAAGCAAACTGGTTCCAGATTCCGCAAGTAGTGGAAAATTACTTCTTTATCAATAAGCTGTGGTTTGTTGTTCTAGTATCCAGTGTTAACATTTTTTTGATCTGTGTGTTACCAACATTGTGATTATTGCGTATGAAATGAAATGTGAAATATTATTTCTTAGTGCGCATATAGTAATATTTCTAAGACTTAGTGGTAGTTAGTATTAAGTAACGATACAGTGATTGGATTCCTACACATCACACTATTTTTCTTTTACAGTTATTTGTTCTAAACTAAAAATTGCATATTTTTGTAACTGCCTGCTGCGTCATATCCTAAGACCTACACCGCGCACCACCAACCGTGACACTACTGTGCTGTGCGTTGCTTCTCCATACAGAGTGTCCTATTCCACACTTGTTACATATGAAAAGCTCCACTGAGACCTGGGTTGAGTGTTTCCAAATAATAAGGATTGAAGAAGATCTCAGTAGTCACATCTTGTCCATCCCTCTTTTACGGCATCTCTATTTAATATGCCATAAAAGTTATTTGGGCAAGGTAACCTTTAGGGCTCCCACCCACTGGCGATATTTTCTCCACTGCGATGCGATTCTAAAGTTAAAGTCTCGCATCGCAGTGCGAGAAAAAAATCGGCATCACACCGACATATCACCAGTCTTTTCAATGGGGCCAGCGGCAGCAGTGCTAGCCCCATTGAAAAGAGATGGAGAATGCCGGGGACTTCTGCCACAGCTGTGACAGCTGTGGCAGGAGCTTCCTTCATAACCGAGGGGATGAAGGAAACTCCTGCCACAGCTGTGGCAGAAGTCTCCGGTATTCTATTCCATTGCTTTCAATGCCGATCCCATTGAAAGCACTGCTTTCTGCCAAGCCCCGTGGAATGATTATCGGGGAAGGGCTTGAAATATAAGCCCTTCCCCGATAATCATCAATAAGTGGTGAAAATATAAAAAAATGTATTACTCACCTCTCCTGCTCTCAGCCGCGTCCTCCTGCTTGCTCCCCGGCACTGCTATGAAGCTCTTTCAGCAGTCGGGGATTTAAAAATCCCCGCCTCCTGAAAGGGCTGTGCAGATTGGCTGAGGGCTCAGCCAATAGAAGCTACTGCTTAGCTATTGGCTGAGCGCTCAGCCAATCACACATAGCCCTTAGCTATTCATTCATGAATAGCTATATCTTAGCCCATTGAAACCACTTGCGATATGCCGATTCTATACCGGCCTCTTTCTTGCGCTGCGATGCGAGAGTTTTCTCGTGCTCTCGCAGCGCAAGAAAGAAAATATCGCAAGTGGGTGGGAGCCTTTAATAAGAGATTTTCTGCCAAGAAATAGACCTTAGTGGCAGGTTATAGGCTTTAAAGTCCACTTCAAATAGAGTTGTTACGCTGGAACCTTGGGGTTCATTCTTGTTTCTGAAGTGGGAGATCCTCTAGTATTGTGATGGACCATCTTAGACAAAAATAAATTAACCCTAAATTGTGACCATATTGCTATGAAAAGTCTGCATAGAGTACAGCAGCCTGCATGCATTTTAATTCTATCATGGTAAAGTTTATGATCACTCTAGAACCCATCGCTGGTCAAGGATCTGTTTAGAGCATGATGATAAACTCAAGCCAATATCTAAATTCTATCCCATATATATATTTTTTATAAGACACGGATTTAAAAAAGAGTTCTCTTTCATTCCGTGCATACTAAACCAGTGTAAAGCAGGGCTGAAAATTCTTTTTATTGTACTTTAAAGGTCAGGATTTGAGAAGCTCCGAGCCCGTGTAACAGTAACAGCTCTGTGTACTGCAAGCCATCCGGAAAACAGACCTCCTGGCAAATGTGAGAGCCTGAACTGACGAGGCAGAAAAGGAATTCTCTCATCTCTAAAAACTTCAACAAGTGAGATATTTACATCCGCTTCTCTGTATTTTGGCATATACAAGGTCATGGTTAAAAAGAAGAAATTTCTAGAACGTATTCTTTCATTTGTTGACATTAAACAAAATATTACACTAACAAATATGTGGAGATCGCTGCTGGAATTTCATACTGTTGATAGTTCCAAGTCCAACTTAAAGAACAAGTACAATCAAGAAGAAGAAGAAAACATAGGTTCTCAAAGACTCTACTTTTACTAAACAGTTTATAGGATGTATAATATTAATGCACTAGAGGTCTAATGTATCCAACTTCTCTCAGGGAAAAAGTTGTCCATACAAGACTTCAAAATAGAACTAAGGAACAAACCAATTTCATGTCTAGGAATTGGGGGGCCTTCAAACATATGGTGTCCAATAGTGTTGAGTGAATCTAACCAGTAGAACCCTGTTTCAGTTTAAACTTTGCTAAAAGCTCGATTTGGTATGAACCTGAACCAAGCTTTCAGCAAAGTTCTACCTGAAACAAGATTCTATTGGTTCGGTTCACTCAACACTAGTCATAAAACAGTCTAAGAGCCATAAACGTTCTGTATAACACAAGTATGGGGCTTCTATGGCTCTAAGACAGTGTTGTACACCAGTTTTAGGGGTTTTAGTGAACTTCCGGTTTGGTTCAAACTAATGTGGACCAAACCAAAACATTTTGCAAAAGTTTGTTAATCTGGCAGAGCCAAACTTTTCAAAAGTTCGCTTTTCACTAGTGTTTATGTTAAACATTTTATTTAAAGCGGTTTTCCGGGACTCCAATACTGATGGACCAGTCCTGATCTGAATATTGGGACTTTGCCACTTGGGCCCGTTGCCAATCATCAGTTTGAAGAGGCATCTTAACTGCATACCAGACTCAGCACTGTACATTTAGTTGAGGCAGTGTATCCAACTTCTATACAGATACAGCAGCATCATCCTTAAAAGAAGATGTGCCACATTTGTACTGTGGATCGTCAGGCACCGTTATGCTATTTGCATAAATAGTGTTGCTGCGCCGAGGCACAACTTATTGGCACAGTAGACCACTGCCGCAAGCTGCGTTAGGGGTGTTATATCAGTAGATGTTTAATATCCCCCGACAAAAGAGCGGCTAGTAATGTACAGTAAGAATACTCTGCTGGACATCTTCCGACATCAGAGCTGTACAGCCTTCAATATGAATGTCTTTAGACGTCAGACAGTGGATTGGAAAGGGTTAATAAGCCTTAAAAAGGGTTCTCTGCTTTGGACAAGACCTGCTTCTTAGAAGGATACCTTTACAATTAGCTAATCATAAAGTGTTTCCCTGTTGGATCCCTCTGTGATCAGGCGGAAAGACCCGGTAGTAAATGCTCATTTTCCTTATAGCGCCATAATTGGAGAAATTAAACAATACAGAAGGGCCATTCACATCAATGTGTTGCATCTATGTAATGCAAAACAGGACAGGTGCGTGAGAGATGGTCACTAAAAAACCTATATAAATTTAGTATCATGGTAGCCATACAGACCTGCAGAATAAAGATAACATGTCCTTTTACCACACCATGAATAGCATAAAAGCAACCCCCACCGCTTCAAAAAAAAAGTCAAAAATTGGGTTTTCTCTCTCATTTTACCCAACTTTGAAATTTTTACATGTATTCCAGTACTATGAAAAGTACCATTGAAAAATACAACTCCTCCTCATGTCCACAGAAATTTTTTTTTTAAAAAGTTATTACTTTTTGAAAGTGGGGAGGAAAAATGAAATTAAAGGGCTGCAGCAGAAAGGGGTAAAAAAAATCACTATTTTTAAAAAAAGAATTCTTACAAGTCATGGCATTAGATCATTCAGCAATACATTGTTCAGTAGTGTTAAATGGCTCACAACCAAGAATCCTCGTTAATGGTGTCCATCCCAGGAAGTAGATGACTGTCATTAGGAACACTTACTGACACATTTATCAAGGGAAGTGGATTTTCACTGTTTCCTATCTCTCTTATATACCGGCTCTGCACAAGCTTTCCAGGGTAATTGGGTTATACAATATTTATACCAACCAAGCATTTCTGGCACATTGTACTTCCACGGCCGAAAGGGGGAATGTGCTCTCTCAGTAATGAGCAATACTTCGGCTTCCATTTAAACCTGTAGTTATTTGCAATACTTGCATCAATGAAGCATAAAAATACTAGAAGGTAGAATGACTTGTCCACTGTAATGTGCATGCTATATACTGCTAGCTACTGCTAGACACTGTAGAGTCATTAAAAAGGGGGTAAGTCGTGACAAAAACTATTTGCCAACTTTAGGGCTGGTGTTTCCACGTGACAATGTAAGAGTTGAACTCTGATGGAGCTACCAGCATCGAATAGCTTCAGGTGCTTCATTTGCTGGTTTGGTGTGATGTCATGGCGTCAACGCTGGAGAAGACAGACAAGTGATCTCAAGAGTTACCAAAATTAGGAAAAAAAGACAGTTATTTTACATATAATGCATGTATTTTGAAGTTTGAAAGTAGTCATATTGTTAATTTGCTTTCTTTTAAAAATTTATCTTCACATGTAGAAAAATGACCCCAGTAGATAGCCTGTTTGTCAGAACAATTCTTAACATCCTCCTCTGACCCCTTTCATTGACAAGTTGCTGGATACTTTTACTTTATCACACCATTCTCATTATACTCTCCACAGTGCTGCATGGGAAAAACCCCACAATGTTGGTAGTGCATGAAATACTGGCGCCAGCTAGTCTAGCACCGATGACCATGCCTTGTTTAAAGTTGTTTAAATCATTCAATTTTATCATTCTAATGTGGATTTGCACTAAAACCAATCCATGGAAAACTTGTCACTTGATTTTGAGCTGTACTTTGGAAGCAAAGGTTTAACTTTCATACAGGGAAGCTCCATTTGTGAAAGGGCCAGTGTCTCTAATAAAGTGCCGGTTCAGTTTACTTTGGGACTGATAATGGTGTAGCAACCTTTTAATGATTTTTTTTGGAAAGCTTTCCCCTTTATAGTTGAGAGCCAATTTTAACGACATTTTCATCAACTCAGAATTTACTCATGGATGCAGAATTTTAAGAGTACGTAGGCCATGGGGCAACAAGAGTCATAATGGGTTTCCTGTCTATACCATCCTGAGGTTGAGAAATGTAGAGCATGCTTTCCCAGATTTCTATAGGCCCTCTAGTGGGCCCTGTTTGCCTGGTACTGATGTCACCAGGAGGTGGTGCGTGACGCAGGTTTCAGGATACAATGGAGTCACAGAGTTAACAAAAATATACAACATTTTATTTAAGAATGCAAAAACTATGATTAGACCGGTACAAGTCTAAGTAACAACAAGAGTCACTGGCAACAAAGAATCTGAGTTTCACTCTTTGGTTACTTAAAGGGGTTGTCTCGCGCCGAAACGGGGTTTTTTTTTTCCATAGGCCCCCCATTCGGTGCAGTACAACCCCAAAGGATGTGTTAAAAAAAAAAAAAAAATTTTTATTACTTACCCGAATCCCCGCTCTGCGATGTCTTCCTTATTCTTCCTTCACCAAGATGGCCGCCGGGATCTTCACCCACGATGCACCGCGGGTCTTCTCCCATGGTGCACCGTGGGCTCTGTGCGGTCCATTGCCGATTCCAGCCTCCTGATTGGCTGGAATCGGCACACGTGACGGGGCGGAGCTACGAGGACCAGCTCTCCGGCACGAGCGGCCCCATTCACCAGGAAGAAGACCGCACAGCGCAAGCGCGTCTAAAAAAGCAAGAAGACATCAGAATTAGACGGATCCATGGCGACGGGGACGCTAGCAACGGAGCAGGTAAGTGAATAACTTCTGTATGGCTCATATTTAATGCACGATGTATATTACAAAGTGCATTAATATGGCCATACAGAAGTGTATAACCCCACTTGCTGCCGCGAGGCAACCCCTTTAATGCTGTTCACATTGACCCAGCTCTATTACCATTACTACAAATGATAAAATAATATGAATGATATTTGCAAGAATTAGACTGGTAACAGTGGAACGCAGGTACGGGAAGTGCTATTGAGCAAAGTGGTTACTGCACTACTATGGACGTGCTATAACTTAACACAGCATCTGTACTCCCAACACAAATGTTGGTGTACTGCATTAAGTCTCTGTTACCCAAGATGTAGCACATGGGCCTTGCAAAAGCAACAGCAGCAAGTGACCTTTATCACTGCAGATCAATGGTCTGTTGTCTTTCTCAAGGTTCTGGTGGATTCCCGATGTTTCTTCTTTGAGATGCTGTGCTCTCCTCTCACTGAGAGATGTGTCCCACAATGTCCTTAAAGGGGTTGTCCTGCGAAAGCAAGTGGGGTTATACACCTCTGTATGGCCATATAAATGCACTTTGTAATATACATCGTGCATTAAATATTGGCCATACAGAAGTTATATACTTACCCCCCCCCCCCCGGTGTTGGCGTCACCGTGGCGCCGACCGAAGCCTTCTTCTGCCTCGATTAGATGCGCTTGCGCAGTCTGCTCTTCTGTCCCGTTGAATGGGGCTGCTCCGGCGTGCTCGCGACGGAGAGCTGGTCTCGCATGCACAGAAGACCTGTGGGGCGCGGGGGCGCGAGCACGCTGGAGCGGCCCCTTCAGCGGGACAGAAGAGGCAGACTGCGCAAGCGCGTCTAATCGAGGCAGAAGAAGGCTTCGGTCGGCGCCATGGAGACGGGGACGCCAATACCGGGGGAATAAGTATATAACTTCTGTATGGCCAATATTTAATGCACAATGTATATTACAAAGTGCATGTATATGGCCATACAGAAGTGTTTAACCCCACTTGCTTTCGCGGGACAACCCCTTTAAGTCTTGGTAGCACCTTCTCTTCTCAGGCCTGAACCCTTAGACCGTCTCTACATGGGCACCTCCCCCCAACACACACTCTAGCCCTTGCACCAATTCCTGCCAAGCTCTTGTGACTGTAGGACCTATGAAGGAGGCGTTCTCATACCCATCCCCTATTCCTATGCACAAAGGCTGCCTGTATTAATCCCTTGTGGGTAACCTCTTACGCTGACAACAGCCCTGCATTCAACACCTATTTATGAATATAGCATTGGGGTATACCTCATATTAATGCTAAGCAGCAATAATTCTGTCAATCACTAGCAATGTACAGATCTAAGAATACATGTTATACTAGAGGTTACTGTTAGGTTGTGCTCATGGGACCTGTAGTTCTATCCGTTTCCAGGAGCACAAAGGCACAGATGTGGTAAAACTGTGGAGTTCTCCAGCCAACCAATCACCACCGGTCTGCTGCATATGAATGCCAGCCTACCTGGCTTGAGGGTGCTAGTTTTCTCATTTCTCCCCCAGTACCCTTGTGGTTGCATCCATGCATGTTCTGTGAGAACAGTGACGTGTTCTGTGTGTCTTTGCAGGTGGCCAAACATGAGGTGAATAGTCCTGTTCCGTGTTGTATGCATTCCCTTGTGTGTTAACGTGAACTGCATCCTGTTCTGCTTGGATCGTTTTCCATCTAGGGCAAGCTTGGCCCTTAGGTTCCAGTGTGGGGCCATCCCTATTGGGATGATCGCCCCGCTTGCAGGCAGGACGCATGGAGTAAGTTGTCTTGTGAGAGTAGGGACCCACAAGACAACCAGGACCCTTGTTGTGGGCTTAAGTATATTGGCCAAAATACAAACCAATACCTCGTACGTACTGTAGCGATTCCATCTGTTTAGGCGTGTAGGTATGCTAGGTGAGTGTTTTGGGGGTTTGTCAGTCGTTGGATTATGTCTGCTCTAGAGTCCCGTCCTACTCCCCAAGTTCATGTAAGAACTAGACGTAACAGTCACAACGTCAAAAGATCCTCCAGTTCATATAATTTATTTTTAATAAGTAGGAACAGTCCCACTACTCCCATTAACAATATGGAGTTACTCAATAAATCCACTTTGGGACCTCCCTTGTTATTTGGCACACTGGACATCCTTCCTACTAAGTAGCCAATTTTTCTTTTATTAACATTCCAGGACACAGAAGATTTTTTGACTATTAACAGAAAGTGAATATCTTCTCCAAGGAAATCCATGTCCCAGCCATTATTATTATGCTTACTCTTCCCTCTCTTCAAAACCTTCATGTATGATTTATTTCCTCAGCTCATGTTTAATAAAGTATGGGCATCATGGAAAATTGACATTAGCTAGGTACAAGTCTATAGGGATGCCCAGACTGCAGTCACATTGTCACCTCTAGACGTGGTACACAGTAGAAATGAAGTATTACACAGTCCTCATTAAAGGGAACCTGCCACTAGGTTCATGCTGCCCAACCACAGGCAGAGTGAACCCAGGTCGGTTATTTACATTGTGTCCATGTGTGTTTTATTCTGAAATGCAGTGGTATTTCATTTTATATATATATATATATATATATATATATACACACACACACACACACTTTGAAATTTGATGTGGAACAGAGCTGTGAGTCACGGGGCGGGCCACACTGGCCTCTCCATCTGCACCATGTAGAGCGACAGCAATTCTTCCTGCTTATGTGTAGGAAGAGAGCTGTCACCATACATAATATGGGCAGGGAGGCGCCATCATGTGACGCCGTTCCCAGCAGGGCTGCCAACCTGAATTTTTCTTTTTTCTGAACAACTTATCCAAAAATCACAAAAAAAAACACAACTTTTTTTTGTACAGACAACTTGGAAAATCATAATGCATGATAAAGAACCCCCAACCCCAGAGGCATAAGTAGAAGCTCATGGGCCCCTATGTGACATTTTTTAATAGGGCCCCCTACCTACCATGTTCTGTTTATTATACTGGTGTCTTCATATGTGATAAAGGGACCTTTGGGTCTCCTAAGGCTCCTGGGCCTGGTAGAAACTGCTACCCCTGCGCCCCCTATATCTATACCCCTGCTCACACATCCTCCGACTCACTAGCAATTTGCTTATACATCATTTCAACCAGATAATTCCTCTGAGGGAATGTCTGCTGTTACTTTATATCAGTCAAAGACTCTACATCCGATTCCTAAGACAAGGGGTCACTTTTTCACCTTCATTTTTGTACCTTAAATGCTTTTAATAATAATAATTCAAAAATATCTTGTTTGTTCAGTCAAGTTCTCTTTGCCTAATGCTAATTTTCAATTATTCATACAGGGGGATTCAAGAAGAAGGGTGCAAAATTAAAGCTGAACTGACACACAACATCCAGAATGACATGAACAGATAGAAGAACTCAAGTTTTTAATGCATCTAACAGATGTTTGATGTGGCTGCCATTGGTGACAGAGCAGATGTTGAAATCAGTAGTCCAGTCCTGCCCAGGCGGGTCCCCTCATATCCTCTGTTAGTGATTCCACTGCCGCAGAAATGCGTTGTGTTAGGTCATTTAGGTTCTGTGCTTTGGGGCTGCAGATTATCTGCAAAGTGCAGTAAAAACTTGAAGAGTTCTATCTTTTCATGACATTAAGCCTTATGTACGCACCCAGACTTGTACAGATAACGGGTCACACTAAAAGGTGGAAATATATCTGAAATGATTCATCTTTGTCTGATTTTTTTAACACGGCATTTTAAGAGAGGTGTGTAGACTTTTCATTTCCTATGTATGCAATATTGTTGGATCCTTAGAAGGAGGCGCTTACTTCTTCCTGTCACATATGATGAACATAGCCGTAGGTGCACATTCACCTTATTGTTGTCAAAGAATGTCAATTTGGCCTCCATCAGGCTGCTGTGCCCTCATGAATACTCCCAATGTATACGTCTGAGAGAGGACTTAAAAGTGACATTCTGAGAATTCCCAGAACCTCGGAGTTGTTTTTGACTTGAGCACTTTTGTTACTTTCTCTTTGAATGAATAAATGCAGTTATTAAGAAATTATATCCTGCCACTTACTGTAGAGGTTAAATCCTTACAGCAAGAATGACTGAAAATTATACATTGTCTTCCAACAATGACAATAGGAACATTCCTAGCCTTGCTAATTTGTTGCTATGACAATAAAGGTGACGTTTCAGTACTGATACACTATTCACAAGATTAGTAGGGAAGAAAAAGAACATACGTTTAGCACATGTCTATTCCACATCTATTATATAGTAATAATGTGTACCACTGCAATGGTTTAGCACTGTCTGAATAATAAAGATGCCAAACAACTAACACTGTACACCATTCACTGACCTAGAGCAAGGTTTGTTCTGTGTAGCAAAATATAGGGATTTTACCAGAATCACAAACTATTCCCTATTGGGCTTACTGCACCCTTCCTCCCCGCAGTGAGGAGGAGAATAAATGGACTGTCGATCATATAAGTGCGCTGGCGCTCCACTCATTTTTAGAGCTTCATGTGGTGCAGAGTTCTAAGACAGCAGAAATGCAGGCTAAAGCTCTCACTCATGACCTGATGGTTACAAGTTAAATCCCCGCATGATTCAGGTAGCCAGCTCAAGGTCAACTGAGCCTTCCATCCTTCTGAGGTCGGTAAAATGAGTACCTAGCTCGGTGCGGAGTAATAAATAAAAATTACTTGAAAGCGCTACGGAATAAGTTGGCGCTATACAAATAACAAGATTAATTAAATTTTAATGAGACGACCAGAGAGCATGCTCACAATCCCACAGTGAAAGGTAGAGGGGAACACAGCTTCCCTGTTCTCAAACATAGTGGGAAACCCCTAGCGATCAACAAGTTATCCCCTGTCAAGTGGATAGGGAGTAACTTGCAATTTTGGTACAACTCCTTTAACCTCTTAGTGACTGCCAATACACCCAGTTATTGCGGTCACTAGGGAGCTTTATTCTGATGCTTCTTTACCTCGCTGTATTGGAAACCCATAATAGGTGTCCTGTGCCAGATAAAGCTGGTGCTCAGCTGTCGAGCTACTTCTGATCCAGGCCATTTAACTGCTTAGATGCAACATTCATTATAGGCCGCACCATCTAAGTGGTTGACAAAGGGAGGGGACTCCAACTGTACTCGATCCCCCCACACAAATTCTCTAAAGGTACTATTTAGTGGGCACCACTTATACATATAGATTCAAATTTAATCCAAAAGAGAAAAAAAAGGAGAGTTTTTCACTGCATATTTGCAAAGCAAATACATGCGCCCTTCTGTGTATTCTTTTTGCGTGTGCAAATATGCAGTGTATTTGCACACACAAAAACCTGCATGAGCGGGCAAAATTATGTGGTATAAGCAATTCACTTTCGCATCAATAAGCAGAGTATTTACATGACCAAAATCCCTTTAGACCCATGTGAATGAGCCCTAACCTTGTTCCACTGGTTTCCTAGGTTCAAATTCAAGCAAATCAAGATTTGCTTGGATTTTTGGCCAGTCCAATGTTTGCGTGGGTTTCTAATTGGATATTCCAATAATGCAAAAGCTAGTTTGAGTTAATCAATTCATATGAAAAGTAGCTGTGCTTACATCACATAGAGTAATTAAACTGTAAGTCTTTGTGGTTATGGGGCCAGCACTAAGGAACACACAAGTAAAGGGAAATCTGCTTTGGAAAACAAGAAGCTGCCATATTACTGACATTTCAGACACAGGAAAATATTTTGTAGACAGGCAGTCTTGAAACATTCTGTGTCTGCATGTTTCCCTTTTTGTGCTCCATTGTGTGAAATTGCAATGCTATGAATTAATCCTAAAAATTCCAGAAAGGCTCTACTGTTCTCTTTCTACACACTGTCAATGATCTCATCCGCACTTCTCCCTGTACACACATACACTGGTTACTGACATTGGCTTCTCACGTCTGCTAACATTAATCTCACTTTCCATTGCAATGTTATTTTTACAACCAGATACATTTCCTATTGTCCTACTCAATAAAAGTCAAAACAGTTTACAATGCGTCCTCCAAGTCTTCAGACCAGTTCACTAGGTTGACATTTTGTTATGTTGTGGCTAGCGTTGCTCATCGTGATCAGCCAGGCAAAAAATATCAACCCAGCTCAGTTGCCTGCACTCTTGCATTTCAGAGCTGCGGTCCTAGATTCAAATCCCACTTTGGAAAAACTCCATCCAGATGTTGCCCTTCATCAGATTTGAACCTACAACTCCAGCACTGCTAAAAATTGAGCCACCATACCAAACCTTTCTGCTCCAGAGAAGGAGGAGATGAAGAATAAACGCAGAGAACATAAAAACATCAAGATGTTGCCCTCGGTAAAATTTGAACCTACTGATCCAACACTGCAAAGTAGCAGTGCTAACAACTGAGCCACCACATGTGTCCACAGCAACAAACCCAAAGAACATAAATAACCCATCCAGATGTTTCCCTTGGTCAGACTTGATCCTACAACTCCAGCTGCACAAGGCAGCAGTGTTAACAAGCGAGTCACCACAATTGTGCTTCTTGCTCTGAGGAAAAGAAGAACAGAATAATAAACACAAGTAGAACATAAAAACACGATCTAAATGTTGCCATTGGAAAGATTTGAACCTAGAATTCCAGTAAGAAAAAATTGCAAATGACTGAGCCACCATGTTTGCTCTTCCTTCTTCTTCCTCCTTCTCCAGTGGAGAAGGAAAATAAGAAGACCATGAAGGAGAAGAAGTAAAAGAAGAAGGAGTAGAAGGAAAAGAAGAAAAAGGAAGGAGGTGAAGGAGAAAAGGCAGATCTTTAACTTATTTTTCTCTTTCTCCTCTGGAGAAGAAGCAGGAAAACAACAAGAAAGAAGCTTGGTAGCTCAGTAGCTAGCACTATTACCGTGTAGCACTGGGGTTCTAGATTCACAGCTAATTATGGAAAACATCTGCATGGAGTTTGTATGTTCTCTTTGTGTTTATTAATTATTATTCTTACTCTTCTCCATCTTCTCCTCTAGAAGTGTGGCACCTCAGTTGTTAGCATTTCTGGTTTGCAGTGCTAGAGTAGTAGGTTCAAATCTGACCAAAGGTTACATATGGATGTTGTTTTTTTTTCCTCTTTGTGTTTATTTTTGTTGCTGTGCTTCTCCTAAAGAGCAATATGGACAACAGTGGTGGCTCTGTTGTAAGCACTGCTGTTTTTCAGTGCTGCTATTGTGGGCTCAAATCTGACCAAGAGAAACCAAAGTCCATGCAGATGTTATCTTTGATGGGATTTGAACCTAGGACCCTGCCCTGAAAGACAATAGTGGTAGAAACTGACTCACATTCATAGAAAGGACACACTCAATGAAAGTCAGAATCTACCATTCCGATTTATGACAATTTTTATGAAATGTGGTCGAGTTTCTTCCATCTGCACACATGATCTCTGCAGCTCAGCCTGATTGACCATTGGGTTTGTGGTCACCTCCCTTACTACAGTATCCCCCTTCCCCCCACCCAATTACTTAGTTTGGTGGGTCGGCTAGCTCTAGGATGTTTGAACGATTTTATTAGCTAGCAAATAAAAAAAACCTTTTTATTAAAGTTGCTTACAGTTCTGTAAAAACATGAAAGGTCCCATACTCACCTAACCTGGTCCTCTGCTATTCTCATTCCAATAACTCGTGTTTCCTCACTACTCTCAACTTCCTGTAGCAGCAGCAATGATGTCCTGGCAATAGTACATGTGATGGCTGCAGCTAATCGCCAGGCTGCATCGGTCACATGTCTATTTTGTATGTAACATCATCACTGCAGCAGAAAGTAGAGAGCAGCAGAAGAATAGGAGCCATCAGAACAGCAGTGGCGTGTTATGATCTGCATCATTGTTTCCTGCTTTCTAATTTGCTATGCAACTGTCCCCACAGCTGACTCATTGAAAGGGATCAGCTGATGTTCCCAATATGCTTCGTTACAAAGATGAGCGACTGGTTGGTTAGCCTTTCTTTAATTCCAACATATGTGCCAACATAACATCTTCAGTATTCTTTGCTGTAAGGCCATGCATCTAATCCTAGTCTAGTCAATGTGTCTTGCTTCTTGATTTTCTAATCCAGTCCATATTCCTAGTTTGTAATAGGTCTATTCTTTCCCTGTTTGCATATTTCTGTCTGCCTTAGGTCATTCGAACATTTCCTCTTGTCCATGTTCTAGTCCCTTTCCTGTTCTTGGGGATAGTGCTTTAGACAGGGTTATCTGTAGGAATAAGTTATTGTTGATTAGGGACATTGGGGTCTAGTGTTAAGGGACAGCATCAGGAAGAGACTAGGAAGAGACAGTTTTAGGGTCAACATTTCTCTGGTTAGTATTTCAATTCCCTAGCAGTCATTCCACTCTCCACTGCCAGTTTCACTACATTCATCATCACCCTCTGTGCAGCAATCAGCACCACAGCCCCATATATGTGTCCAAAAGCACCACAGAGCATGAGAAATGCTGAAGGGCCCACCATTCCTTTACCCTGAAGGTTGAACACCCATGATCATGATGGTACGATATATCTTACACTTACAGTACATTGCCATTACTGGTACTTTTGAGACCATTTATGTATATTGAAGTAGAGAATGGAAGTAATAGTAAAAAAAGAGAAAAGGGTAAAGCAATGCAAGCAATCGTTTTACCAAATGACTACATTTAAAGTGTTGAATACACAAGTAAAGGAAGGTATGTAAAGACATTATAGGCAATTTACTCTCTATAGTGTCCAAAATTAAAAACATTCACACAGGAGCCGTACGAAGAAGAACAGTAAATGTTTTAATATAAAGTTCACAGGACGTTCAAACCCTCTGAATGGGTTCATAAACAGTAACAGGGGTCATTAACTCAGGACTTCGAAATACCGGATCCCAGACACATTGGAGAAGGGAGAACAAGATACAAACCTAACAGTGCAGATATATCAGGCATAAAGCTGTTTTCTACAAATGTCCTCCCAATAAGCACTGAGTTCTGATGTGTTTTAGAGCCTCACCCTTAGGCGTACTCTGTTATCCAGACTGGACTATCACCAAACTTATCACATTACTAAAGGAAGATAACTGTACAGCTGCAAAAACATCTGTGCTCCTGATGAGATCTACAGCTGCCTCACTGGCAAATACGGTATTTAAAAGGACAGGAGGCAAATGTGTGAATTATAGTATATAGCACAAGGCTAATGACTTCACAGTGTAAATGCATGAAGAAAAATACTAAAAAAAATAATCTTATAGTTCGGGGGTCCGCTACCTAACAATAGAGCTTATGGCAAAACTAAAATGTTAGTAAGGAAGGTGAAGTGGGGGCGTAGTCTGAACCATGGCCAGCCTTAGCTTCATGGGACCAGTACAGTCGCACAGGTTGTTGGCCACCAGCTTGTATGGGGAGCACAAGGCAGATCTAGGCTAGGGTAATTGGTGCCCTTAGGTCTACCCAGTCATATGATTTTCTTTCTCTGTGCAGCAGTGTCTTGTGGAACTACATTAATCATCCTCCTTTGAGCTCTGTCTCCTTCCCTTTGATCTTCCGAGGCACCACTGTCTGCCCATCGATGCCCAAGAATACAACTGCTTAGTTCTGCTACTGTATCAATGTTTTCGGCTTGGTTCTAGTGCTGTATTTATGTTATGAGCTTGGTTCTGACCAAGACCTCAACAATCATCTGTTATTGTTGGGACTGGCTTTACATTTCCATTGTATTAGCCACGGCGAACGATGTAATACATGGATAGCCACAACTCCTTGCTCTGGCTAATAGAAGTGGGTCCATATGGAGACCCCCTTTTATGACATTTACATTCTAAGGGCGCCCACCCACTGGCGATTTGCGTTTCTCTGCGTTTTGCGTTTTTTCTCAAGTGCAATTAGAATTGAATGTACTCCCACCCACTGGCGTTTTGCGTTGCGTTGCGTGGCGTTTTTTAACATAGGAACTGTCAGTTGCATATGTGTCCTTATTTTTCTCCTAATGCACCCATGAAAGTCAATGGAAATTAATGGAAACGCCGCAAAAACGCGGCGAAAACGCGGCAAAAAACGCCGCGAAAAACGCGGGAAAAACGCGGCGTTTTTAACGCACGGAAATCGCAAACGCCAGTGGGTGGGCGCCCTAATAGAGAATACTGTAAAGAAAAGATTCCTTTTTATGAGGGCTTATTCACACGAACGAAATTATGGCGTGAGTTTTATGTGATGCGCACAAAACTCGTACAAATATGAAATCCATTCTTTTGGATTTATTTCCACAAGCCATTTTTTTTCTTGCAGCATCACTGTGAGAAAAAAAAATTGAAGTATAATCTGAATTTGGTTGTTCCCGCAGAACACTTTGCTCATTGTTTTCAATGGGACCTTGAAAGAAATCGCATGGCACTCACATGCTAGGTGATGTGCATTGGGGGGAAATGTGATTTTTTTCCATTGAAGACAATGGGAAGCAGTCGCCATCTCGTGACTTGTGGCAATGCAAATTTTTTGCTGCGTAGCAAAAGTCACATGGTCACAAGTGTGATATCGGACCAAAGTTTCTTGGCCTGATATCTCGCTCGTCCATGTGAATGTAGCCTGAGACTATCCCTTTAATACATGTAGCGCTGTATACAAGTTCTGATAGTCCGCTACAATCAATAGGTGTAGACACAACTGGCCTGACTCTTACAAATCACTAGTTGACCATGTAATATATCATCCACCAGGTCCACCAAAATGGCTAATAAAGGTACAGTCATACCCTGGTTCTGAGTCTTAGGAAGTCCATAAGACCTCTCTTCCCTATATGAGGAAACCAGTACTATGAATGAAGAATTATAATTAGCGGGCGCTATTACAGATTTTGCATTAGAGCCCAGCAGCTTTACTCTACACCTTTGGGGATCCCAATTGTGCCTTTCCTCTATGACAGTCATGCACCCCAATAGGCCAGTGGTCATCTTTGGGAGATAGTCCTTCAGGCCTCATGTCCACGGGCAAATTATGAATTAAAATCCGGAGCGTTTTTCCTGCACGCTAATCCGCGCCCCATAGGGATGCATTAGACACCCGCAGGTAGTTAAATACCTGCGGATGTCATTTTTCCCTGCAGGCGCGGGTTCCGCGTGCAGGAAAAAAATCATGCTCCCTTTTTTTAAAATTCGTTTTATTTATTAATGATAAGCAGTCTGCGAGACACATAATAGAAAAGGTTTGTACAGTACATATAAACGTAAATAGAAACATATTCGTGATTTCAAAGGTTAACATCGAACTTGTTACTGTGTCTTCCAAACTATCCGTCTGTAACTTTATTAACAATAAACATTTTCAAACTTTTATAAACCGTAAGTTGAGTTTTGCTCTTCCTTATTTGGGTCTTAGTGGTTACAGGTCTTCCAGGCACTTGTCAATAGGGGGGGGGGATGTTAGGGGGTGGGGAATCATGCTCCCTTTTAGTGCGTGTCTCCCGCAGGCTTCTATTGAAGCCTATGGAAGCTGTCCGGATCCGCGGGAGACCCGCACCAGAATTTAACTCACCTGCTCCGGACGGTACGGGTCTTCCCTTCTTCGCGGCCGGATCTTCTTTCTTTGGCCCGGTGGATGTGCCCGGCGCATGCGCGCGGCACGCAGCCGGTGTGCCGAGCACATCCGCCAGGCCGAAGAAAGAAGATCCGGCCCCAACGGAGAGAAGATCAGGCCGCGAAGAAGGGAAGATCCGGAGCGTGTGGAGAGGTGAGTAATTCTTATTTTCAGCCTTCATGTCTGCGGGGCAGGAGGGACCCGCTACGGATTCTCCATGGAGAATCCGTAGCGGGCCTGATTTTCCCCGTGGACATGAGGCCTTAATGGCTAGGAAGCTGTATATAAGATTGATGTCTGGTATGAACAGCTTGGCCTTGTGCTTAGAATTAAACTTGTATGACTTAGTGCAATATATAAGTGGGCTTATTTTGTCATTTACCTGATTATTTTCTGCACTGTGATAACTCCTTGCATGTCCTATGAAATAACCGCAGATCACATACTGTACTATCACAATGAGTCGTGCCAGGAGACAGACTCCAGTTGTAAATGCACTATAAATTAAAAGCAGATGGGGATAAATACGTAATGGCACATGGAGCATAATCATATGATTGCACATCTATTAGACTCCAGTAAGATTTTGGGCAATTATCACATAGTGCTGATCAATGATGTGTCTCCTTATCTGCAAACTTGTACGGTTGTCAAATTACAAATGTGTAAGCAATTACAGAGTCAGGGAGAGCCGGCCATGTGTAGTGAATGTGCGGCGTGGGCAACCATAGCTTTATCAGTGCAAGGGTGTATGTTATGTAAGGAAAAGAGCCATCTGCACCATGTCCTTCATCACTCGGAGCCGCTTCCCTCCTAGCATACAATTAGCTGTTGCATTCTAATTTTCTCATCCCTGCGCTCTGTTCAGCTGTTCGGCTCTACACTGTTAGAAAAAGCCTATCTAAGTTTGGGCATGTTCACCCAAGGCAATAGATAGGAATAGAAGACAACCAAACTGACTTTTGTTATAATCAATATTTGCAATATGGTGTTTTATTGCTTCACCCTACAATCAGATGTCTTCTTGCTTGGGCAAGTCTTCTGGAAATTGTGAAAGATGTCATATGCTGCCAATAAAAGTTTGGGCCACATTTATCACAACTGTCTGGCAGAGAAAACTGTCCCACAGCAATCAATTAGAGCTCAGCTCTCTTTGGAAGAATGAAGGCTGCATCGTAATTGTAAATGGCAACAAGATCATTTTGATAAATGAGGCCCATGTGTGCACTATTATGTATGACTTGCAAATAGTGAAAATCTAGTCTAAATTGTATTTTCTGTGAAATTGATCCATACAGGACAATCTCTGCGGTGCTCGAATGCAGTGGAAAACCTTTACTATAGAGAGAGGAGAGGTCTTGGATAACATGTATAAAAAAGTGGGCAGCAATGACGTAGTTGCAGAGCATGACTGATGAAGGGGGACGTTTTAATGACTGCGTCAGGATCGTGTATCAGTGATGGTCTTGAAAGATCCCTACTTTTACTGGAATAACACACCAAGAAAACTTGCATTTAGGGTCATTAAAGTGCAAATGAAAGGAAAAAAGTATGTTAAGTCACCATTCCCATTTGCGAGACATTTGGTTGTCAGGCTCTGGCCAGCCTATGAAACCTGTCAGAAACACACATTATGGAAGAACATTTGCATAAGCCCTACCCCTCTCTGAGGTCGAATGGTGCGAAAAATGGAAAGGTTGGGAAGTATAGCATGTCCTTCCACTTTACAAAGAAATAAAATTCAACTTAAGTGCAACCAGCAAGAGAAAAATGGGGAGTGTGTTCGGGGGAGAATATATATATATATATATATTTATATCACGTCATGACGCCACCGCTCCCACACCGTTATTCTATGCGGCGGAGTAATAAAACACTGGACAAGTGTATCATACCTCGGGTCCTCAGGAACAGTTTAGGCCCAGTAAAGCTTTACTTGAATAAACTTTGTAAGCAGGTAATTACAGGTACATTCACGGCAGCAGTTACAGGCAGAAGCTCAGAGGTTGCGAGGAAAAAATACACAGTAACAATACGGCCCTATAGTTCACATTATCTATATGTCACCAGTCCTGGACATTATATATACACTCCGAAGGAGGTAAAAAGACAAGAAGCTCTCCACATTCTCTCTGGCAAGAAATCACTTGGAAGAAGGCTTAGCCTAGGTGCTCCCCACACATTCTCCGCGTGGGTGTCACAATCATGTACCTCTGTGTGGTGATCCTAATAGCGGATGGCCACACAGGAAAAATTAATGCCTGTAATGTGAATGGGTATCTGTTTTAGTGAATTGGGATTTGTTGTGCTCTCTCTCTCTCTCTCTCTCTCTGAACTGGACTCACTCCTATATTATCCATACTGCAGACACTACGGGATGTCGTTCCTCTTCCTCCATCTTCACCAACATGGAAGTTGAAGGTGCTTCCATGCAGCTCTGTGTTAGTCTCCGCAGCAGGTAAGATGGAACCTTGCTCCAACACAGATTGAAGAAGACCCTCCCCACACTCAGACACTTACTTTTATAACCTCACTTGTACCACATGACATTATAAGATAGATACATTCAGCAGCAGAGCTGACAGGCAATGATTTTATGAGAGTTAACCCTTCAGCCGCCGCAGCTGTGCAACATTCATACAGAAAATTGACACAACAGTTTTGCACAGTGCATCCATATGAGACAGAACATGTATGACAATTATGGAGGGGTCCAGAATGTTGTTTTTGGACACTACATAAGTTTCACTTTAATATATAGCAATTAATGGTTCAATAATTAGCACTCACCAATCAAGGTTGCGCAATATCAGAATGAATGATGCTCGCAATGTTGGTGGTGTATGATGTACAGTTCATAAAAATTCAATCTAGGAACGTTTACCGCTCCAACAGAGTTGGTTACCCTGCTTTCCAGATGGTAGAATGTAAAAATGTCTATTTTTGCAGAGATAGTGCGCCTGTCCACCATCATTTTGTAACTAGGGAGATATTTTTTTGTAATCTATATAATGCAGCTGGCAGGCCAAAATTGTCTTTCATTATAGGGTAAAGGTATTCATCATGCCTGTTGTACACATTTCCATTCAGGTAAATGAAGTGACCTTTATATTAAGATGCGTGTCACCTTCATCGACATTCATACAATATTTCCCAGTGCCAGACTTAGCTTAGATGGCAGCCTGTGAGGAGTTCTTTCCTCCCCCACTCCCCACCCCCCATCATGAGAAAAAAAAATAGATGCAACACCAGAAGCAAGCTCATAACATTAACAGAGCACCAGAACAAAGCTCATAAATACACTATCCACAAACATGGATACAATACGAGAACCAAGTTCATAACATAAATGCAACAGTAGAAGCAACTCAGTACATTAATACGGCACCAGAACCAAATTCATAATATAAATAGATACAATATCAGAGCCAAACTCATAACAAATATAGCTCCAGAACCAAGCTTATAAAATAAAAATAGTAGCAGAACTCAGTGATGGGCTAGTAGTGGCACCTTCAGAACATCAGAGAAGATGAGACAGAGCCAGGAGGAGGATCATTTATGTAGCTCTACAAGGTACTGCCACACAGAGGAAGATGATCATATGGCCACATGGGCCTAAGGGGAGCAATAGCCCCCAGTCTACCATCACCTGGTGCCTCCTCTGCAAGCTGAGGTTGGTGTCCTGTGCAATTGCACGGGTCGCTCATAGCTCTATCGACCATGCCCACTGCAAATGACTTCCTAGTCTTGTGGCAGTGTTGTCTGATCACTATGCTACACATTAAATTACTGTGGACTGTTAGAAGTAACGTCAGGTTTTCTACCCTCTCAACTGATAGGAGGCTGTGCAGGATGGCTGGCATGTAATACTACATTGAAATATACAGCCAGAAGTGGCTTCCACTGTAAAAAACTGATAACAATGGGGTTAAAGAAGTAGGTCCCAAAGCAATCAGACTAGTCTTTAAGGTCTGGCCTTTTTAATGGGTGGAGATTGTGTCTTTAGGCTCTTGAGATGCAATACAACTGGTCTGATGCACACTGATATATTACAGATAAGGAAATGTGACTCTTAAATATTAACTGACCTCTCTGTACCCCTGTGTATTGCGACGCTGACAGCAGGTGACTAATCACCTGATCAACTGGGGTCCCAAGCGACGGACCTCAGCCGATAAACTATTGATGACCTATCTTGAGGAGAGGTCAATAGTATTTCCATGGAAAACCCCTTTATTTAAGGTGAGTCACTGCACCTTCTGAGAGGTCCCTTAAGCCCCATTTACACGCAAAGATGATTGCTCAAAATTCGTTAAAAAAAAAGCTTGTATGACAATTTGAGCAATCATTTAGCATAAACTACTAATGGGCACTAATGTCCATTAGTAGCTTATTAGCTTCATTTGCATCCAAATGAAGCTCCCTTCACTGTATGCAGATTACAGTGGGTGGTGTGTTATCTGCAAACAGCTGCATTGTTCTCCCGCGGTACAGCAGCTGAAAACAATGTTAGCAGCACTCCCAGAATCGCAGTGTGTGGTCCCTGGTATCAGCTGGCCAGTCGAAAGATGGTTTTTATGCTGAACTAAAAATCATTGCTCGGCCGCAAAACTAGCAATGGTACCATTTACACGCAACAATTATCGCTCAAAATACATTGTTTGTGAATTTTGAGCGCCAATCGTATTTAAATGCGCCTTTAGACCTCCAACTTGCCTATTTGGAGCTGTGTGCTGTTTATAATAATCCATGAACAGCACTCAGCACCATTATAGCTTATGAAGCAATGCATATAGAAGTTCTCTCACAAAGACTGATGGTCCACGTTAAAAAACTCACGGCATGTCCTACTCCTATCCATTTCACAGGCGAGAAATAGGATACGCCAGTGCATGTCAGTGTGCAGAGTTCATGTATATTGGACAGCACACAAACAGGTCGCCATGTGCTGTCCAATGCAAGTTGCGCCCTAGCCTTAAGTATGTATTAACACAAATGATTTTCGTGCACAAGTGAAGCACATGGTTTTTTTTTTCTGTGAGTAAAAAAAACACATGTACAGCAATCAGATGCGGTTTTAAAATTTCTCAGTTTATAAATTAACCACTTAAAAACCAAGCACCGTAAATTTACAGCATTTGGTCCTGGGCTTTAATCCCGGCTGAAGGTAAAATACGGATTATAGCTCCTGCTCCTGCAATGCAGCAGGAGCAGGTCGAGTTATTGGTTGTCAGCCAAAGCCAAGGACCCGGAGGAGAAGGCAGAAGCAGTTTTAAAGGGCTTCTGTTTTCTCTCTTGCAAGCTACATAGTGCTTAAAGAGCGCTGCGTACTGAAGAGAGAAAGTGGCAGTGTCATTCTGCTATTTGACCTGACGATCACATGACCACCGGGTGTCCCCTACCATGGCAGAGCTGCAGGGGCTTAGCGGATCCATATCAGCTCTGTTAGTAACTACTACTACAGTGGGATATTTTCCCCTGTAACTGGGGCTCCTATGGATGCTGGTCCTATCAATGCCCCAGTAAGGGTGCCTACCCACTTGCGATTTTTTTTCCTGTGATGTTTTGCGTTTTTTCTCAAGAGCAATTAGTATAGAATGTGTTCTTGTCCATCTGGGGGTTTTTTTTCCGTTTCGTGGGGTTTTTTCACATAGGAACTGTCAGTTGCATATGTCTCCTTATTTTTCTCTTAATGTACCCATGATTGTCAATGGAGGGCTGCAAAAAACGTGCAAAAAATGCTGCGGAAAACGCCACGTTTTTCACGCGCGAAAATCGGCAACGCAAGTGGGTAGGCGCACTTACACTGGAAAAGTGTGAAATAAAAAAAGACAATATGAATGATCCACAGAAGTCTTATAGTTACAAAAATAAAAGTTAAAAAAAAATATATATAAGAAAATGACCCAACATCGACATCAACCTAAACCGTCGCCATATGTACTCTCTAATCCGAGACTATACAAATTATATATCAAAATTTCCTAAATAAAAAGAACCCATTCCTGTACTTTATTTTAGTGTAAAAATATATTAATTTTTGAAAATAAAAAACTATATATTGAAAAAAATGTTTTTTATTTTTTAACTTTTTACCCCTAATAAAACAAAAAAAATGGAAAAAGACTGTAGTGAAAAAATATTAAAAAAATAGCCCTACATGTCACGGGGAAAAGAAAAAACGTTGCAAGAATAACCTTGGTAGCTATAGGACTCCATTCACCCAATGGAGGCCAAAAGTGTGCTTTTGCCTTCTCAGTGTATTAAGTGACGTGCACAGAGCCTTACAGACACTTTAAATAAGTGTTCGACTAGAGACAAGACAGGCCACTCTGGTCTGTGGTTTTCCAATTACTAAAGTCAACTACGGCACAATACTTTTTGGCTGCATTTGTTTTTACATGTAAAGTCCATAAGGGACCATATTAGATTACCGTTCATATGCACACTAATTAATGGGAATATTTTAAAAGGGTTGTCTGCAAAATAAAACGTGGATATTTCTTGCACTAGGAATGGAAAGCGGACATACGGTGTGTACTACTTTTTATAATATGTAATAGATATTTTATGTTCTTTATAGATCCACTTACATGGAATTCACCTTTTCTTCTGGTCCTTGGACTTGGCCTTCTACAGTGCCTTGTCTTGTATTTCTCACCCATCCAACAACACCAAGTTTTCTTGCTTCATCTTCTGTGTACTGCACCAAATCACAGAGAAATAAACTAAAATAAGTATAAAAGAGGTGTACTGCTCATAGACTTCTTTGATTTGATTTAGTGTTGTTATCCACATATGTCATTTACCAGAAAAAGGCCATAGTAACCAATAAAAAGATACATGGGCAGGTACAAACACCAATCCCCAGAGGCATCCAGAAAAGGCAAAATGCTATGTGGGGGATATTGCACAGGTACACAATACTGATGAACAATCACTCACACACCTACCATATATTGGAGGCTACTTAGTATTAGGGCCATTCTACAATTGTTCAGATTTCCTCGATCAGCAAGAATTTGAACAAGCATCACTGAATGACGACCGATAAATTTGTTCGTCATTCAGTTTCTGCATGTATAAAAATTGAATGAGAGATCAGGCCGAGTAAACAGGCAGTCATTCACCTATGAACGACTGCCTGTTTACTGAGTGATGATCAGCACAGGAATGATCATCGCTGGGACAACCTCTTGGGCTTTAGAATCTTCATTTGCTTTCATATCAATAAAAAGTTATATCTTTTGCAAACTCAATCTTTGCAATACTTTGTGAGCAAAGTTTGGCATGATCCCATGTGCCATTCTTATGTATGCAGGTTTCAAGGCAACATGGCAGAGTTTGAGTCTGCAGCTGATTTCTTTGCAAAGGTGAACAAAGCTGTGATGAAGTTGCTGCTTCTGAAAGGGATGTTGGGTAAAGACATTCATGGTGACATGGTGCAAACATTAGGTGACAAGTGCTCTTCATACTCCACAGTGAAAAATTGAGTTGCAAATTTTAAAATTGGCCACTTCAATACCAACAAAGAAGACTGTTCCAGGAAATCTTCAGTATGACCGTTCCAGAAACCATAGACGCCATCCATGACATAGTTTTGGAACACCGTCAAATTCCTGCTAAGATGATAGCCGAGGATCCGAACATTTCTAGAGAGAGAGTTGGGGGGACAATTTACGATCAACTGGACATGAGGAAGGCATCTGCCAACTGGGTTTTGCAATGTTTGTCAGCAGATCAAAGTGAGCCCAAGTGCAAATCTACCAGAGATTTCTTTAGTGTTTTCAGCAGGATGCTGATGCTTTACTGCCCCGACTGGTTACAATAGATAAGAAGTGGATTTTTATGTATGACCCTGAATCAAAACGGCTGTTAGGGTATGCTGCTGGGATCTGTTCTTCTACATGGGTTTTCAGGAGCAGCCCTACAGGTGGGGGTTGATTGAGCTGGCTGGGTGTGGATTTCTCCAGCTAGCCAATCCCCCAGGTCTGCTGCTCATATATACCAGCTCCTCTGCTCAAGGCTGCTGGGCTTTCCTCTGTTTGTTCAGTGGAACAGTGTCATGTTCCTGCGTGTCTGTTCAGGGTGCATGGTGTTTTGTGTTGTAGGCAAATCCCTGGCATGTTGTTGTGAGCTGCATTCAGTCCTGCTGTGTTTCGTTTGTCGTCTAGGTAGGTTCCTAGGTTCCAGCGTGCAGGCAGGATTCATATGGAAGCTGTCTTATTAGAGTAGGGATCCACGAGACAACGATGACCTTTGAAGTGGGCTCGCAGGCTTAAGTATCTTGGCCAAAATACAAACTAATACCTCGTAATTCTAAAGTTATTCCATTTGGCTATGCATTCGAGTACACAGGTGAGTGTTTTCAGCGTTTGTTAGTCATGATTTATGTCTGTTTCTTAGTTATGTCCCTTTTTTTTAAGTTTCGCCAGTTCGTGAGTGTGAAAGACATAACAACAGTAGTCAAAAGAATGGCGATACAACGCTTTAATAATCAAAATTGTGTAATAGAAGAATTGTCCTTGTTGCCCATAGCATCCAATCAAACCTCAAATTTCATTTCTGAAACTGCTCTGGTAAAATGGAAGCTGAGATCTGATTGGTTGCTATGTTACTATGGGCAACAAGAACAGTTCTTCATTCAGATAGTTTTGATAAATGAGGCCCACAGTCGTTCTTAATGTCCAAAGAAGTTCAGTGTTCAGACATCATCGACAAGGCTATGATGTCCGTCTTCTGGGATAAAGATAGGATACTGCTTGTAGGCTACCTTCCAACAGGTCTACTATCACAGCTACGTATTACATACTCATGGATAAATTAATGAAGTCAAAAGTGTATAGAAAATTAGTACAAGATGTTGTATGACTGCACCACAATGCCTCTTCCCACACGGTGGCCATCACCCAGAGCAAACTGGCAAACCTGGGCTTCAAAATGCTGTATACTCGTCCTTATTTGTGTGATCTGGCACCATTGTACTATCATCTGTTTCTAATTTGTAGGAATACTTCAAGGGAACCAAAGTTTGCCTTCATTTCTGATGCAATTGCAGTGGCTGATGCCTGGTTTGCCACCTGACCATAGAAAATCTATCTGGATGGTTGAAGAAGCTGTAGCTCTATAGTCAGAAATGTATTAAAGGGGTATTCCAGGTAGCGGCGGCTGTCAGTGCTGAGATACAGTGGGGTCAGAGTGCAAGCTGCAGCTCTGACCCCTGTGTAGTGGAAGACACACATCTTTAATTGAAATCAATGGGATCCCAGCCTGCAATTACAATCACCGGTCACTACATATGGGTCAGAGCATCAGCCTCTGCACAGTGACTTCTGCTCCAAACCCTTTAATATCCTAAGGGACTATGTGGAATACCTGTGAAATTTAATTGTTCTATGCCAATTATTTGTGGTCAAAGCCAAGGACTTATCAGCACCTTCTTGTAGGGTACTGGTGCCAGTTCCATGTAGTGCATGATGCAGATTACAACCCATTAGTGATGCCCATCAAACTACTAACGATCACTTGTCCAAGAGTATGTATGTTCGTGTGTGCTTCTCATGCTCCGACCCCGGTGAGGTCATTGCTCCGCTCTTGGTGACGTCATCGCAGGTCCTACAACATATATAAAAACACAGAGCCCGATTGACAGTAGAACAACACAGTTAGGGCTCTTGGAAGAAGAGGACAAAAATAACAAAATGAGAATACAACTAAGCCGTTATGATGTCAGACACAACTCAACCGTCCTGACAGAAGACACTGACATACCACCACCACAGAGATCCGGTGGGCTGAAGGACCTGCGGTGACGTCACTGCTATGGAAGAAGCCAATGTGCAGTTTGGTAGAAAGTACTGTATACTGGATAAACCAACAACAGCCACCAGGACCTGTGATGACATCACTATCATGTGATCACCTGTTGTGGAGTCAGGAGTCACATGACTGGGGGCTGATCACTGTATCCTGGAGTCTGCTGAGCTAGTGATGTCTGGAAATCAGCATGGAAGTACCACAGCTGTGTGTTTGTGATGTGTGTGAATCAAGATGCATGTAGTAATGCTGTGTGTGTAATGTGCTATGTGTGTAATGCGTGGGATCAGCATGCATGTAGTAGAGCTGTGTGTGTAATGTGCTGTGTGTGAATCAGGATGCGTGTAGTAGAACTGTGTGTGTAATATGCTGTGTGTGATGTGTGTGAATCTGAATCAGGGCGGATATAGTGGAGCTGTCTGTGTAATGTGTGGGGTCAGGATGGATGAAGTAGAGCTGTGTGTGTAATGTGTGGGGCCAGGATGGATGTAGTAGAGCTGTGTGTGTGTAATGTGTGGGAAACAGGATGGATGTAGTAGAGCTGTGTGTGTGATGTGTGGAGATCATAATGGATGTAACATGTAACAGAGCTATGTGGCGCATTGCTCCACCAGAAACAGTGGTACTATAATTTCCTAATAATTACTAGTATTATAAGATCTGGTGGGCTGTTCTGCCTTATTATTATTAAGGCGCTGTTCACACTACCATTATTGTTTCCATTCTTAAAGGGGTTGTCCAATAAAAAATATTGTTTATATTTGTGTTCAGTCCAGAGTTAAAATTAAAAAAAAAAAAAAAACAACCTCTCCATTCACAGATATTCCAGAACTAATGTTAGAAAAATGCTACTCACTCACCTGCTGCTTCTGTTTTATGACCACTTTAGGAAATGTTCAAATGTGATCACACATATAGGCAAGCAGAAAAAGATGGTGCAGGTTCAGAAGCAGGAATCTCTCTATATGGCTGCATGCACACAAGCGGATCAGAGCCCGCAGCAGAATCCGACCCTGTGCCCAGCTGGCATCCACGTGTACCTGTATTTACTTCTTTTCTGTACTGTGGATGGTCCGCACACCTCGCCGTCGGACATGTGCAGTACAGATATATTTTTTTAAACTCCTACTCTTTCCATGGAATGTGGGAGACGGGTTTCAGGTGGGACAACTTCTGTTGACTTCAGTGGAAGCTGTCCGTGTGCAATCCGCAGGAAAGTAGAGCATGCTGCGATTTTTCATCCGCAAGTGGACATCGCAATTGTTTTCCGTGTGAATGGAGAATCATGTTTGCATTGCATGCCATGGGTGGTATTTGCTGCAGAATCCGGAGTCGGTTGCCCGCTACGGATTCCGCAATTCAAATCCACCTGTGTGCATGCAGCCTATATCTAGTGGAGCAGAGAGAGAAGCAAGACTGAACATGTCTGACCACCTTAGACCATTTACTAAAGAAGGCTGGATACAGAAGGTTTTTCAATAGCAACAGCAGGTGGCGCTGTTCTAACATCAGTCCTGGATGTCTGGGGATATAAACATTGTTTAATAAATGAAAATGTTTATAGTTGTGGCTGGATTTAACTACTGTGTTTCCCTTATAAGATCTACCCTGATTTTCTGGGGGGGTGGACTTGAAAATAAGCCCTAGCTAGACTACATGAAAAAAAAAGCAATACTCACCTAGTAGACGGCAATTAGGTCCCTCGCGCTGGTCTCAGTCGCTCCTGCAGTATTCGAACCCCACTACTAGGAAGAAATGCTCTGTCATCATGCAGGAGAACACGGATGTCTGCAGCAGTGACAGAGACCAGCGGGAGGAACCCAAACACCGGCTGCTACGTATTATAAGACACCCCCACCCCCTGCGAAAATAAGACACCGTGCCTTAATTAATAAAAGACAGCGTCTTATTTTCAGGGGAAACATGCTATAAGTAATATTTACTGTGACATAATCCCCTTAAAGGGAACCATAAATGCTACAGCCGCCTGCACAAGGGCGGGTCAGATTCTGCATGTGGAATCCCGTAGCGGAATCCGATCCTGTGCCTAACTGACGTCCGCGGAAGTCTTTTTATCTGTAATGTGGATAGTCTGCAGGGCGAGCTGTCGGACATGTGCAGTACAGATTTTTTTCTTAATCTCTGCTTTTCCCACATCATCACCTACCGATGATGCGGAATCCGCCACCTTTCCGCAGTGTCATTGCAGAAGGACCGCAGATCGGACGGCTTCCATTGGCTTCAATGGAAGCCGTCCCTGTGGAAACCACACAGAGTTAGAGCGTGCTGCGATTTCCTTTTCGTGAGTTGAAAATCGCAAACGATTTCCACTCGTGAAGAGGAAATCGCATTTTGCCATAACATGCTATGGGCAGTATTTGCTGCGGATTCCAGAGGCAGATGCCCGCTCTGGATTCCGCAATGCAAATCTGCCCGTGTGCAGGCGGCCTATGACAGATCTGTTTTCAAACCAATTGCAGCAAGTCCTGATGGCTCCTATTGATATATATTGGGGTTTTGATGTTTTTGATGGAAACTGCACTATTCTTGCTACCAAAAATACCAGAATCCGGGTTAAACAAAGAAAAAACATTAACAATGTTATGCCAAGGCTAATGATGGTGAGCAGAAGCCTCAATCCAGGAAACATCAAGAAGATGAAGACTTACCATTCTGAAGCACACACCTGAAAGACAATATACAAATATGTTACTACACTCAGCCTGCTAGGAACACAATCTATGCAGATATTATATTTGGACTAATTAATCACTGGTTATCAACCAATATCGGATTTTTTTTTAACTTGAATTGACATAACAAATACAACTTTTTTTTTTGAGATATTCATTCATTAAGTTTGATTCAAGCTTGATGAGGGTAACCTACAAAATACCAATTACCCCCCTCCCGCTACAGCCCTTTTTTGTCTCCTCATTTTCATTTTTCCTTCCCCATTTTCAAATAATCCCAGTTCTTTTATTTTCCTGACAACATTGCTATGGGGGAGGCTTGGTTTTTGCAGGACAAGTTGTATTTCTCTATGGTACCATTTAACCTACCATATAATGTATTGGAGAAGTTTTAAAAAGTTGGGTTGAAACAAAAATAAATGCACCATTTTTTCTGAGGGGGGATTGCTTTTGCAACATTGAGTGCAGTAAAAATGCCATGCTCTCTTTATTCTATGAGATAGTACAATTAGTAAAAATGTGTCGTTTTTTTAAATGTAGCATTCGATAAAAAAAAACACCTTTTAAAAAACAAATATTGCTGTCTATCGCCAATTTTGGACCCCCGCCTATAACTTTTTTTGTTTTTCCATCTATGGGATTTTGTAAGGGCTCATTTTTTGAGAGGTGACCTGTAGTTCTTATTTATACTACTTTGGGGTACAAAGAAAGTAAGGGCTTATTTACACGAGCGCATATCGACCGACGCTTTCAGGGCTGGCCGATATACGCTTCCATCTAAGCAATCCCCCTTTGTCTCCCACTCACCGCCTCTCTGCCTCTCTCCTCTACTCCTGCGTTTGCAATGGGAGGGGGCAGAGCTAATCTTTGCTCTGTCCCGCCCACTCCAATTGCTGGCTATAGACAAGGGGCTCCACCCCCGTCACGCCCACTCCCATTGCAAACCACTTGGAGGGGAGGAGAGAAGCAGAGAGCTGGTGAGTGGGAGGGAAGTGTATATTCTATCGGCCGTGAAAACGCCGGCTGATATACGCTCGTGGGAATAAGCCCTGCTAGTGACCAAAACGAAAAACGCAATTCTGGCATTGAGCATTGTTTTTTTTCTGATCGTGTTCACCTTACAGCAGTGGTCTCCAGCCTTTTTGCACCAGGGACGACTTCAAGCACGACTATATTTCCATGGCCTGGCAGGGCTTTGGTCATAAGGGGGCGGGGTTTCAGTGGCTTAAACAGTAATGCTATTACTACTGGGGCCGATATAGGGGACACTATTACTAATAGTATCCCCTATAACAGCCACAGTAGTAATAGTGACACCCCACAGTGGCCCCTGTAGTAATAGTGACATCCTACAGTGGCCCCCAGTAGTAATAGTGTCATCCCACCACGGCCCCCAGTAGTAATAGTGACATCCCACAGTGGCCCCCCAGTAGTAATAGTGACATCCCACAGCGGCCCCCAGTAGTAATAGTGACATCCCACGGCAGCCCTTTGTATAATAGTGACATCACACAGTGGCCCCCAGTATGATACTGACACTCCACAGCGGCCCCCAGTATAATAGTGACACCCCACAGCGGACCCCAGTATAATAGTGACACCCCACAGTGGTCCCGAGTATAATAGTGACACCCCACAGTGGCCCCCCGTATAATAGTGACACCCCACAGTGGACCCCAGTATAATAGTGACATCACACAGTGGCCCCCAGTATAATAGTGACACCCCACAGTGGTCCCCAGTATAATAGTGACATCACACAGTGGCCCCCAGTATAATAGTGACATCACACAGTGGCCCCCAGTATAATAGTGACACCCCACAGTGATCCCCAGTATAACAGTGACACCCCACAGGGGCCCCCAGTATAATAGTGACATCACACAGTGGCCCCCAGTATAATAGTGACACCCCACAGTGGACCCCAGTATAATAGTGACATCACACAGTGGCCCCCAGTATAATAGTGACACCCCACAGTGATCCCCAGTATAACAGTGACACCCCACAGGGGCCCCCAGTATAATAGTGACACCCCACAGTGGCCCCCAGTATAATAGTGACACCCCACAGTGGCCCCCAGTATAATAGTGATACCCCACAGCGGCCCCCAGTAGTAATAGTGATACCGCACAGCGGCTCCCTGTAGTAATAGCAACATCCCACAGCAGCCCCCAGCAGTGACAGTGTCCCGCCTTAGACCCACATACTTACCCTCCAACTTATGGCAGCGCCGCTGCTTCTCTGCCCGGCACGCCACTAACAGCGATGATCCTGGTGCACACTGTGATGTCAGTGTGCTGTCGGACACCTCCTCCCCCTGCTCTCGCGGAACCAAGTAGCAGGAGACATCAGGGGAAGAGGATCCCAGCTGCACACTGACATCACAGTGTGTCCGGGATCAGCGCCGCTAGTAGTGCTGCTTAGTGAATATTGGCAGAGGAGCCGCGGCCCCTGCCGGTATTCACCACTTATGGGGTGAGCGGCCTACAGCAGCGCCGCAGACCGGCCAGAAACCTCCAACGGCCTGGTCCCGGTCCGTGGACCGGAAGTTTGAGGACCCCTGCATTATGGGATTAATAATATAGGCTTCCCTCTGCCCCCGTACCACACCCGACGCCCCGACCACACACTCCAACCCGACTCAGTCTTCTCCCCTCTAACATTCATGACTCACGAGCCAATTTCCTATCCCTTGCTTGTTAATTCTCCAAAGGTCCAGCACATGGTCTTACCATGCAAAATCAAAGTGGACTAGACCAAAAGTCGGCCTCTGCTTTCTAAGGGCCCCATATCAACCAAATGGTCTGCTTCTATGGCATGTATGCATTTCCTTGCCGAGTGTAGAGGCTGTAGAGCCTGCCAGGCCCGCTTCCTTTCTCGGCCCGTAGACAATATTTTTATGGGGTATTACAAGATGCTGATGGCATCAAGATAATTGTAAACGGTCAAATACTATACAAACAGTATTCCCTTATATTATACAATGTGTGTAGATCCAGCGTTACGTCATTGCACATTGCTGCAGCGCAGATGTCACACCTGACCCTGATAAAATACCGTACTGAAGCCCAGTCACTGCTGAAACAGAGCAAATATCAGAAATTCAGGTATCCAGTTACAGTCAAGTGCTGCTCTGCAGGAACTAACGGAATCAGCAAATGCTGCAAAACCTCCCCAGACTATCACATGAGCCAGCAAGATGTTTTTAACTGGATTTTTATACCAGATGTTACAGTCCAAGTAGTTGGGACCTTTTTTCTGCCATTCTATGCACGTCCCTGCAGTCATGTAAACCAGAAGACAAGGGACACACGGCACCCCTCGCTGTTATCAGGGGCCACAATCAATGATGGGTTGCACCGTTTCTGTCAGGTTGGTTTCACACAACAGGGAAAATCGTGTGAGATTTGTGCATTGCGAGACGCACAAATCTCGCACGAACATGAACCTCATTCTTTTGAATGGAGTCATATACAGGAGTGATGCTTTCTCGTATTGGAGTGCGGTAAAAAAAGCATGGCATGCTCTAACTTTTTGCGTTCCTCGGAACGCATCGCCCGTTGAATAGGACCTTCAATGCCTTACATGGTCTTTACATGCCGTGTGATGTGCATGCGAGGTTTCCCACTGAAATCAATGGGAAACCCTTCCAACCCTCTATTGCGCAAGAGGATCAGAGCTTCAGAGATGCAATGCAAGGTGTTTCTGCCTGAAAATCGCTTTGCATCCGCGAGTAAAAACGCAGGATGCTGAGCGCAATATCGGGTAGAGTTTCCCGTCCCGATATCGCACTTGTCCATGTGTTAGGTAGCCTCAGGCAAAGGTTTTCAGGCGTTCCATGGTACAACAGGGCTGCTGCCATATTGGAATCTCATGTGTAACCTATTGCAAATGAAATATGAGAATGATGTGGAAGTGTGGAGATGGTGAGACGGGTTCTGTGATGGAGGTACTGTGGCTGCTACTGCTATGGGGGCAATGTGGTATAATCATAGTTGATCACACTTTTTAATACAGTGTTCAAACTTATAAAAAAGGTAAACCAACGCCTGCCAGAAGGATCACCTAAAGCCTGTGGATACGTTCAGTATATACTTTTGAAGCATTCCTGGCAAATATGCTGGACACATCGACTAACGTCATTCTAGAGCGAGGGGTGTCACACTCATTTTCACTGAGGACAACATCAACCTTAGGCCGGGCTCATTCCAGCTGTGAGCCCGGTTATTACCCTGCCTAGGGCCTCAAAACTGTACTGCGCAGGATCAGGTACTCACACAGGTGTACTGGCCCAGACTTCTAGGCCACTTCAGAATGTCTTTCATGTTTGTCTTGTGCCTTTGTATTGTCAGCAACAACTGTGTGGATGAAGTGTATGTGTTGCACCTCCGCAGGAATTAAAGGGTTAATGTCTGCAAATGAGCTGTTTCTGTCTGGAAATGTATCATTTTGTGTTGTGAGTTTGTGGTCACCTGACCATGCTATATATTAATGTTTGCAGAATGTGTGAGTTAGGCAGTTAGTCCGCTAGTCATTGCAAGCCAGGGCAAGAGTCTGTCTGGAGTTCTGCAGAGGAGGGCATGAGTGAGTCTGCTCTACTTTAGTAGAAACTGTGCCTTGCCTTACTGAGGTCCAAAATGGAGGAGGCTGAGAGGATGGCCTGATTGCTGTTTGAGGGCTACTACCCTCAGGACTTCGCAGCCTAAAGGGTGTGAGAGAGAAAGAGGAGATTGCCATGCAGCATTGAGAGACTTCAGAATGAGTGAGGGTTGACAGGTTGAGAGTCCGGAGAGGAGAGAATTGTGTCGTTTTCCAGGAGCGAAGCTGCACAGATAACTAGGACTGTGGTCCAATATTCATCCTGTGTTCTGCCTCCCTATCCATTTTGCATGCACCTGTGCTGTATTCTGGCATATGTACTGTTGAATGTTGGTGTTCTCAAGTAAAGCAACATTGCCGACCGTTCCCGGCTTTGTTTTCAACTATACTCTGTGTGTGTGGACTACCATTTCATCATCCGGTTTCACCGCAGAGGACGGAACGGTGGCATCACAAGTGACACAAGGACTGAGAGGTAATCTATTCCGTGGGTTTTCCTTTAACCTTTACGCCCTTGAAGCCCCCCCCCCTCCGGGCCTTGGACCTGGCTACCCTCTGGGTGGGAGACAGTCATGCCAGCGGCATTTAAATTCCCCGAATGATGTTCGGCGGTCCCGTACACCCCCCCTCCCCCGTGGTGAGATCAGGGCAGCCGTGCAGGTGTCATGGCAGCCTGGGGCCTTCTGAGAAGCCCCAGGGCTGCCTCAGCAGACTGCCTATCAAGCCATTCTCGTGGGGTGGCTTGATAGACTGCCTGTCAAAAAGCAGTATGACGTAATGCTATAGCATTATGTCATACTGCAGGAGCGATCAAAGCAACGCTGGTTGTAGTCCTCTAAGAGGACTAAAAGAAAGTGCAAAAATAAGAACAAAAAAGTTTTACTAATTATAAAAAAAAAGTAATAAAAGTTTAAAAAAAACTCCTTTTGCCATATTTGCAATTAAAAAAATCAAAATATTAAACCAAAAATATGTATTTGGTATCACTGCGTCCGTAAAAGTCCGATCTATCAAATTAATGCATTATTTTACCCGCACGATGAATGTGGTCTGAAAAAAAAAATAAAGAATGCCAGAAAGGCACTTTTTTGGTCACCCTATCTCCGAGAAAAAATTTTATAAAAAGTGATCAAAGTCAATAGTACCAACAGAAACGACAGGACGTACCGCACAAAATGAGCCCTCACTCAACTATGTCGGCGGAAAAATAAAAAAGTTATTGTGCGCAGACAATGGACACAAAAAATAATTTTAAAAATTAAATATCTTAAAAAAAATACAAATACTACAGCAAAAAAAAAAATTACACGTTTGGTATCGTTGTAATCATACTGACCCATAGAATAAAGATATCAGGTCATTTTTGTTGCAGTTTGTGCGCCGTAGAAACAGGACGCACCGAAAGATGGTGGAATGTCGGGTTTTTTTTACATTTCTCTCCACTTAGAATTTTTTGCAGTACATTATATGGTACATTAAATAGCACCATTGAAAAATACAACTCGTCCTGCAAAAAACAAGGCCTCATACAGCGACATCAATGGATAAATAAAGGAGTTATGATTTTTTAAAAGGGAGTAGGAAAAATGCAAAAAAGCTCTGTCACTAAGGGATTAAAAAAACAGTAGCATAGCTTTTATCAATTGTAAGCACCACGCTAAGGGCTTATTTAGACGACCGTATATCGGCTCGGTTTTCACGCCCGGCCGATATACGGTGTCCTTGTCTGCAGGGGGAGGAGGATGGAAGAGCCAGGAGCAGGAACTGAGCTCCCACCCCCTCTCCGCCCCTTGCCACTATTTGCAATAGGAGAGGGTGAGATGGGGGCGGAGCTATGTACCCCCGCTTAGCTTCGTCCCCGTCCCCGCCCCTGCCATTGCAAATAGTGGCGAGGGGCGGGGAAGGGGCGGGAGCTCAGTTCCTGCTCCTGGCTCTTCCATCCTCCCCCCTCCTGCAGACAAGGACACCGTATATCGGCTCGGCGTGAAAACCGAGCCGATATACGGTAGTCTAAATAAGCCCTAAGACTGCAAAAAGTCACCACTTAGGGTGGCTTCACACTGGCAAACGCGATATGGGGCCATAAATCACCCCGTAAATATGGGGCCCCATATCGCGCTCCACACCATGTCAATTCCACGCGGATGCAAGGTGCTTTCTTGTAAAAGCAGCCTTGCATCACTTCAGGGATGCAGCAATCCTCCGCTGCACCTTACAGCTTCAGCGGAGGATCGTGGAGTTTCTCCTATTGTCTTCAACGTGGGGGCCCTTGCATTGCAACGCACTAATCTCTCACGATTTTCTTGCCTGTGTGAAGGTAGCCTTAGAGAGGCTTCAGACGGATGTATTGGCGTGCGCAAAATTTGTATGTGCAATACTCAGAGAATAAAACCCATTAATATCAAAGCAACCAATGTGGTTCACTGATGGAAGTGCAGGGCAACCCGCCGAATTATTATGGCGTCATAATATGCACGCAGATACACATACGCCCATGTGATGCCATTCTCGGATTTAAATCTAGGCGCTGCTACATTGATAAATCTCCCCAAAGCCCTTTGTATGAATAGGTTCATACTAAGTGGCCTGACGTCTGATAAGGAGCCACGGTTAATGATGATGGGCACTGGCAAAACTATAGGGGATACAGCTGCCTCCGGGCCCAAGAGCCTTAGAGGGCCCATAAGGCCTCTCTTCTCCAGGACTATGACTGAAGCATTATAATTGGGGGCCCTGTTACAGGTTTTGCATTGGGGCCCAGGAGCTTCACGTTACGCCTCTGACGATGGGTACATTACATTATCACACGTCGCTCCGTGCCTCGCTGTAACTTCCTCCCCTTGACAAGCTATGTTTAGTAACTCCCTGACTTTCCTTATTTGTTGAGCATGCAGGAAGGCTTTACAAACCGTAGATCAATTTCAATAGGGAAAAAAACAGACCTACCCTGAACACGGCCAAACACTTCATAGTCTACAGATTTCAGGGCAGACATTGTCATGCAGGTGACAGCAAGCAGCAGGACATGGACTAAATGCATGGAGGCGGCTGCACAGTCTGAGATCTCATCTTACAGGTGTCACAGAGGAAAAACCAACCAGGGAGGAGCAGATGATTGCAGCCGGGCCGGTGGCCATCTGGGCACTTACAAGCTTAACTGTTGCAGTGACGGACAATCCGGGCATTATCTTAAAAAATCCAGTAGGTTATTTAACATGTCACATTATTTCCAGCTCTTGAGATCGTTTAATCCGCTTCAATGCTATATAAAATATCCGTGTTGCAATGTAAAAGGAGCTTTACTTATTCATATCTGTTGTATAGCGCTGTGGAATAAGTTGGCGCTATACAAATAAAGATTATTATAATGTTGCTCATATAGAGCCGACATATTCCATAGCGCTATACTAAAGAAAGAGCCATTGGCTCCCTGCACCACTACATACATTGCACTTGAAGCTTTTGAGTGGCATGATGAAGACACCATATTGTGCTGCCTGTGCTAAGCTGCCATAGAAGAACCCACTCATTGCAGGTCTCTTTTTTTATTTTAGCTGGCACAGAGAGGCACTAATATTCTTTCAGGATCAATTACCCTTTTGGGGCACAACTGCTAAATAGTGAGGCAAAGGACACACTTAATTGATTGGGGAACTTTTACTACATGCGGGCAAAAAATTGGCACTATTACTATATGGGACCACAATATTGGCACTATTACTTTGTTGGGCAAAATTGGACAGGTACTGGTATTGTGTGGAACACCAGGGGTGGCACTATTACTATCTATGGAAGTTTGTGTAGAGGTTGGAATGTGCTGGAAAAGTGAGGAGCCAAAAAAGTCTACACATTAAATTCTGTAGAGATGAGTCGTGGCTGGAAGAAGGCATGATGGAGATCTAGGCTAGATGGAGAAGAAAGATTAAAGTGGATGAACCAAATCAGAGAAGATGTCACCTGTAGTCACTGGTTGTGACTAGACTATAATTATACATTTCACAGATTATATATATTTATATAGATGTATATGTGTAATCTGCATTACTTTATTGGGGGGCATATATGTATATTTATAGACTCTAGCAATGTCACTGGAACCAATGCATCCAAGAACAACCTGGAGGCGGACTAGATTCAAAGTTTGCTCTGGAACCCACAGGACTCTGTTTACTCCTCTGGGGGTAATACAATAGGAAAGCAATTAAATGTATCAATATATATTTTGGAATGAGAGAGGAAATCTACACAAAGATCCATCATAAATGAATGAAGCTCATACAATAACTTTTTGTTATAAACTGCAAAAATGCCCCAGAGCATCGATCAAGTAATATATATTTATTTATAAACACACTTTAGGCTGCACTATAGGCACGGAACTTTAATAAAAATCAGTGTATACTATCATATTCATAGTAGAGCCTATGTTTAGAACTATTGTAATTGTCAAAGTGGCCTATTCAGGGGCATGGCTATAAGGGTGCAGACCATCCAGGCCTAGTACTGGAGGGGACCCAAAAGTCATCCTGCCACCGAAAAGGGCACCAATATACAGTAAGTTGGGTAGACCTGTTGCAGATTCTGCACTGCGGACCATTCAATTTCATTTTCACATAGATATGTCTATTATAACTAGACTATGACCAACAACAATGGGACAGATTTACTAATGTGTTCACACATTCCTGGGATATCATGTGGCATCAAGTATTAGACCTTTTATGTTGTAAATGCACCAAAAAGAATCATTTGCTGTATCTCACTCAACTAGGGGGCAAGGCTTATTTGAAAGGGGCGTGGCCTAGAGGGGTTATCCTGGACCATTTTTATTTCCAAAAGCTACTCAGCCTGCAGTACCAAAACAAAAGAAGGTAAATTTACCTTCCCTGCTCGCTTGCTGCTCCTGTTTCGCTATTGCCTGCTCCTCATTGTTCTTTACTCCCAGGTGCATAGAGCCAGTGATGACGTCACCAATGCCAGGGCCATGTGACTGCTGCAGCCAATCACGGGCGCACTTCTCCTTGTGATTAGCTGCAGTGGTCACATGTACTTTGTGTTGGAATATCATCATTGCTGTAGCCGACAGTGAAAACCAGCAGTGGAACAGTGGGCATTGGCCAAATAAAAAAAACGTCCCCAACCACTTTAAATGCAACAATTAGCACCAAAATCTTGGCACAAAATTTTTCTGCAAGCTAAAGCCAAGCAATAATTGGTGTATAAAGTTAGATTCGTCCGAAACAATGCCAAATTTCTCATCCAGCCACTGGTAAATTTGGTGCTCTTTTAGACTACCTGGTCTACGTTTATGCTGTGTAAATAGCAAACAGGGTTAGTAAATCTGCCCCATCGTGTTTCATAGTCTTGTAAAGGACTCAGATAATGTTTCTCTTGGATGGTATAAGGGTGACCTCTATTGGCCATCATACATCACTGCATTTTGTGTATTTCTCTATTGAGTGCTGTATATTACTTGCAATTGGCTGCAGAGATCAGGTGGGATGTCTGTAGAACTGGGGATGATGAAGAAGTGCACAGGCTTGATGCCTTTAGGTTGGAATCATAAGAGCTAGACTCTGGCTGAGAGAGCAGCAAGCTCGAGAGAAATCTGAGTGCTCAGCCTTGAGAGACTGAATTGTAGGGAGAGAGCTGCAAAAGCAGTGAGGAGGCCGCTTAGGGAGCCGTGCAAGAGGAGTCCTTGAGATTCTGTGCCTGCTATAGAGGGACAGTGGTAGGAAAAAGGAGCTCGAAGGACTGCTACAGAGTCAACATTGTCTTGCAGCTCTGTGCATCAGGGTACCACCAATAGACATGCAGAGACGCCTCTCCTATACTACAGTACCAAATGTGCTGAGAATACGTAAGTGAGGTGGGCCCTCAGAAAAAAAAATGACATGTGCACATGTATAGTAACTAAAACACAGACCTGACAGTTAAAATACGCGAGCTCGAGCCAACAGCAAAGACATACATATTCATTCGCCAGTTGTGAACAAGATTTTAAACATTTGCATTACCTTTGGACTGTCAAATGCCACTGCTGGGTTGAAATGTTCGATGGGATTACCATGCGTTTTATAACTGAAGTGTATTGCTACTTTTTGTGATTTGTAAGGGATTGTTATAACATTCAGCGCATGTTAAAGTTGCTCACATCCTTAGGTATTGTAAGTGAGGTAATAACTACATTCTGATTATCTATTAATTTTATCTGTTGTAAAAAAATATATATATATGTGTGTGTGTGTGTGTGTGTGAGCTCATTATTGGCGAGATGCGATGTATAGAGAATAATTCTTTTCTTCCTAGTGTACAAAAATTAAAGGTCATCCTGATTAAATAGTAGAGAATAAACATGTTGAGATGTGATGCTATGTATTACATCATTAGTAATTCTGCTCAGTGGAATGTAAATCTCTACTGAAGAAAATGTGCACACACAGCGTCCATCCCACAGAAGGCATTAATGTACAATAACTATAAGCTTCACAGCCAGATAACCAGCATATGCTATTACATCAGTGTTATTTTGCACTGCAAGCTGCTGAGTTTGGAATATCACACTATTTTTATCACAGGGTGACTTGTAGCATTTACTGGGGAGCTTCTGCCATCTATTGGGCAATCATCAAAATGCAGCACATTTACAGTAATTTTTTTATTGTAGTTCAGTCATGTGAGTGGCCACTATGGAGCTTGAGGGCAGACTTCTTAAAAAATGTCCAGCAGGAAAAGGGTTCTTTCTGCTTATTAATCAGGAGACACCTCTCTGAGTTAGTCACCGGGAGAGCTCCTGAGTTCCAGAGCCCTGCATCCATTTAAGGGTCCATGAGAGTTCAAAGGCTGGACTGCTGCCAAGACTGAAAGAACTTCGAAATCTGACAGGGAAGGACGCCCCCTATACTGATTCCCTTGAGGGTATGATTTATGGACATTGCTAATGTTATGTTAAGGCGTTAGGCCTGTAATAGTTAGGATTCAACATCCTGCGTTAGTTAGTGGCCAGACGGCCAGGTATTGTTTTTGCATGTGTAGTATGATGCGTGTTACAAGAGTGTGAAAACTGATAAGTTGCTGCAATAAAAGGCTGGAATACCCAGTTTCTATACTAAAGCAACAGCCTGGATGTGATTTCTGTTGTGTCGCCACCCATCTGGTGGGGGAAAGTTAACGGTCCTGAGATGTGATTCAACCCAATTGTCCCAATATATGTAGTAATAGAAATGATAACCTTTTTTTACACAACACCAGAATCTTCTATAGTGGTTTATAATCAAGGAAAGCAACAAACAAAAAATGGGAACAAAAAGAGAAGACAAAACGACAAGGTAAGAGGACTTTGCTATTTTAAAGTCAATGATAGGAAACACAATGGGGCACATTTATTGCTGGTTCTGTCCGTTTTTGGTGCAAATCAAATTTTGTCAAGTTTTCTGTTGATTTGTACCAAAAAGGACAAATGTTATGCCTCTTCAGTTTTTAAAAGTGTCTAGAAAAAAAAGGTAGGGACTGAGTGGAGTGAGGCTTTTAGAGCATTTATGTGGGGGCGAACATAGCGTCTGTGCAGCCGGTTCAGAGAGGAAAGGGAGTCTGCCACTCAATGTCCTGCCCCATCTCACTACCGTCGCTGGGTCCCTTCACCCCCAAAACTTTGGCCAAACTGTACGCAATAACTCAGTCCAGCTTCCCACTACTAGAACTGCGGCCAATGGTAGAGTCGACAGTAGCTGTTTTGCACACACATACAGGACCTGATGTCTAACACACTGTGCCGTATTGCACAGGATACCCTGGCTTCAAGGCCAGCCCTGACTAGAGGGTACCATTTCAAATAAGGTCCCTCTGTGACAACAAGTGAGTTGTAATATCGGCGATTTATATGATAATTGTTGGAGAGTCGCACAGACGGATTTCTTTTCTGCATTTCAAAAAACGGAATAGAAAGCAATCAAAAAGTTGCATAGATCAAAAAATGGTACTTTTTAAAAAGAATAACTTGGCCCCCGAAAAAAACTCAGCCCTGTTGATGCAAAATGTTTGGGGTCTTTGAATGCAGTGATAAAAAAATATATATTTTTAAAATATTTTTTTTTCTAAGTGTAAAAAGTAGCAAATAAAGAAAAAAAACTATATAATTTTGGTTTTAACGTAATTGTCCTAACCCGCAGAATTAATTTAACATATTATTTATACCACACAGTGAAAATCTTTAGAAAAACAAATAAATAAAATGCCGTTCCAGAATTGCAGGTTTTGTTAATCCTGCCTCTAGAAAAAATGGAAAAGAAATTTGGTATGTTCCCAGAAATGGGATAAATGAGAACTAGAACACATCCTGAAAAAAAAAAGCAAGCCCACAATGAGCTCCTGCAATGAAAAAAATCAAAATGTTACGGCTCTTGGAAAGCAAGCGACTAGAGATGAGCGAGCATACTCGATAAGGCTAACTACTCGAGCGAGTAGTGCCTTATTCGAGTACCTGCCTGCTTGTCTCTAAAGATTTGGGTGCCAGCAGGGGGCGGGGAGCGGCGGGGAGGAACGGAGGGGAGATCTCTCTCTCCCTCTCTTCCCCCCGCTCCCCCTGCTCACCGCTGCAACTCACCTCTCACCCGTGCCGGCAGCCGAATCTTTAGAGACGAGCGGGCAGGTACTCTAATAAGGCACTACTCGCTCGAGTAGTTTGCCTTATCGAGTATGCTCGCTCATCTCTACAAGCGACATATAAGCACGTCTTTTAAAAAAAGGGTTTTAGTGTACAAAATATCAAAACATAAACAAACTGTATAAACTTGGTATTACCTGAATCCCCCTAAAAATAATAAGTTAGTACATTGTATAACTACAAAATGATGCCATTAAAAGATACAACTCATCTTGAAAAAATAAGCCCTCACATGGCTATGTCAACAGCCCTAGGAGTAGGATGATGACAAAAACTGAAAAATTAGTTGATCATTAGGGCGCAAATGGGCTTCGTCACTAAGGGGTTTATCTTAAACAAATTTAGGAAATTCTGTTCCTTTTTTTTCCCTCTAATTTTCAATGTCATGATCAATAAAAAAAAATCCTAATGTTCTGCATTTTTCTCACTGTCAAGCCTATTTCTGATACTTCCTGTCCTGTTTTCAGCAGGCATCTCACAGCTTATCATTACAGGTAGCATTGCAATTAAAGGTAAAACCTATGTACACTCCTTGTAAAAGAAAAAAAAAGCCTCTAGAAGAAGTTGTCATTTTGCTGCAAAACTCAGTGTTATGGACAGCGAGTGTGGACCCACTGTAACAACCAACTGCTTTGGGCTAAACCTAAGGGTGTTGTCCCAACGGTTCCCCATTATTCATCCTTTAATCCCTGTACAGGGATTTGGACTTTGCCATGAGGAACCGGACAGGCTGCTACTTCCTGGTGTAGTCCCAGAGTGGATGGCAGCTGACCCACAGGGGTCAGAGACATTGGTGTGAAGCACTGTGAACAGTCTGAGCTGTGAACAGAATCTGGTCAGGTGTTGAGGAATCAGGGCAGATGCTGAAGTCAGGAGTTGGAGGCCTTTGCTGGGTGACAAACATACACCAATACTAGAGCAAAGAGGAGGATCCCCAGCTCAGCTAAATAGGAGGGTAAAAGCCTATTACCTTGCAGCTGGGCTGCGAGCACTGGGGAGGATTAACTTCTGCTGTGCTGATGAAAAGTACACAGCACTGGGGAGGGACTGTTCCCTAGCAATGTGAAAGCTATACCAGGTGACCAAGGCCTAATTCGTCTTGCACAGTGAACCCTTGAGAATCACAGTCCGATATCGCACTCGCCAACATTGGAATTCTCCGGGGATGCGGGGCGTTTTTATGTCAAAACTGCCTCGCATCCCTTTGGGGAAGAAGTGATCCTTGTTTTAATGGGAGACCTCGCATTGCGTGCGCCTAGCATGTGGTGCGCTTCTGCCGCCGGCCCAATTGAAGACAAAGGGAGATGCAATGCCAAAGCACACACAAAGATAGAACATGCCATAATTTGTTTCCCGCTTAGTGGAAAAACATCACTTATATGTATGACCCCATTCAAAAGATTTTGGCTCATATTTGTGTGTCCCGCAGCACACAAATCTCACGTGACTTTCTTGCCCGTGTGAAGTTGGCCTTAGGCTGGATTCACATGGGTGTTGGCGACTTAAAAAAAGCATGAACGGGCTCACAAATCTAACATTTGTGCGCCCGTTCAGACGCCCTAGCCTGGTGCATATACGCTGAGGCCACAATGCCGTTGGGCAGGGTGAGACAGTTTAGCTCTGCTAAACCATGTCTCCCCCTTCCCTCCCCCTCGCCATCTCTCAGCAAGGGGAGGAGGAGGGATTGGGCGGGAGTAGGGTTGCCTTTGTCATGAAAAAATATGGGCTGTGTTAAAAAGGGGCATGTCTGAGCATGGCGTGGGGCGTGGCTTATATCGGCATTTTTTTCCCTCCTTTATCTCCTGGATCCTGTCCAGCGGCTGTACACATGTGTGGGATCCAGGCCAGCGTGTTCTCGCGAGTAGATGACGTTTAGTGCGATTCACACTACTAGCGAGAACACGCTGTAGTCTGCAAACACTCGCATCACATACAATCTACACATATATAATTATATACATGGGATACCCAGGTTACCCCAGCATGGTCCATATCACTGTATACAGGAGCTATACCTCCCCTGTATATAGTGATGCTGATGTAAGGTAGATATGTCCTGTATGTAATTATATGTACAGCTAGCATAACGTATACCACCTAAACATAAAAGATTACATGCAGTACATGGCACATACCTCATACTGCTCCTCCGCTCTCCTCCTCGGGTCTCGACACTGTCACTGTAGCGCCGGCCATCTATCCTGACCCCCAGACATCGCACACACACAGCTCTGCTACTTCCATCCTGACCCCCACACACATCACACACACAGCTCCGCTGCATCCATCCTGATCGCCACACACATCACACACACAGCTCCGCTGCATCCATCCTGATCGCCACACACATCACACACACAGCTCCGCTGCATCCATCCTGATCGCCACACACATCACACACACAGCTCCGCTGCATCCATCCTGATCGCCACACACATCACACACACAGCTCCGCTGCATCCATCCTGATCGCCACACACATCACACACACAGCTCCGCTGCATCCATCCTGATCGCCACACACATCACACACACAGCTCCGCTGCATCCATCCTGATCGCCACACACATCACACACACAGCTCCGCTGCATCCATCCTGATCGCCACACACATCACACACACAGCTCCGCTGCATCCATCCTGATCGCCACACACATCACACACACAGCTCCGCTGCATCCATCCTGATCGCCACACACATCACACACACAGCTCCGCTGCATCCATCCTGATCGCCACACACATCACACACACAGCTCCGCTGCATCCATCCTGATCGCCACACACATCACACACACAGCTCCGCTGCATCCATCCTGATCGCCACACACATCACACACACAGCTCCGCTGCATCCATCCTGATCGCCACACACATCACACACACAGCTCCGCTGCATCCATCCTGATCGCCACACACATCACACACAGCTCCGCTGCATCCATCCTGATCGCCACACACATCACACACACAGCTCCGCTGCATCCATCCTGATCGCCACACACATCACACACACAGCTCTGCTCCATCCATCCTGATCCCCACACATCGCACACACACAGCTCTACTACATCCATCCTGACCACCAGACATCACACACAGCTCTGCTACATGCATCCCGACTCCCACACATCACACACACAGCTCTACTACATCCATCTTGTCCCCCACATACATCACACACACAGCTCTACTACATCAATTCTAACCCCCACACATCACACACACAACTCCACTCAGTCACTCCATCCATCCAGACCCCCACAGCTCCAACACACACACACACAGAACCCTGCAGTCTTACATTTATTGCTCCATGGTCATGTGATCCCTGACTCCTCCCACACAGGGTATCACATGACATGATATCATCGGAGGTCCTGGAAGCTGTCGGCTGTGTTTCCCCTGATGTTAGGACTGCCGGAGGAGGGTTAGCCGGTGCTAGGGGGCAGTGCAGGCACTGAAAATACCGGCCTGTAATAGGGCCGGTAGAAAAAAATACCGGCACCGGCCTGACAGAAAAGAATACTGGCCAGGCCAGTGGATTACCGGCCGGGTGGCAACCCAAGGCGGGAGCTAGTGTGCTAAGCTCCCGCCCCCTCTCCGCCCTCTTGTTGCAGACATCAATGGGAGGGGCCCCATCCCATTGCAAATAACAGGCAAGGGGCGGAGAGGAGCAGAGAAGGGGGTGGGAGTTTAGCAGTTACGCTGCTAAATTCCCTCCCACCTCCCCTCTCTGGCAGCTGTCATAGGCTCCCATAGGCCTTGGCCAGGCGTTTCAAGCCGCGGAAATACGCCCATGTGCACTGATGCATTGTAAACCAATGCATCATAGGAGCAGCATGTATAAGTGTGTGAAAACCCGACCGATATATGCCAATGTGAATCCAGCCGTAGAGTGAATTTACTTTATGGGGGCCATAGAAACCCCAATCTGACACTGCCAAAGTATTATATACAAGCTCAGCAGATTACAGTATGAAGGTCCATAGTAGGATTAAAAATATAATTCATGCTTTTAAAAGATCGTATTACAAAAAGTGTTCACAGTAAAAAACATTTTTTCCATAAAAAGAAGTTTTATCTTAAAAAACACATAAAAAAAAAACATAAAGAAGCACATGTAGCAAAACCCAATGGCAGAAGTGCTCTGGTAATACGGTGGATAACTTGATTTTTAGGCATACAAAAAACTCTTAGGTATTAGTGTATCTTGAAGCCACCACCAAGTGCTGGTGGAGTCGATTGACAGGGGGGTGACGCCCCCTGTAGCTGATTGGGTGGCCAGCTCTAAAGCTTCTAGGCCCTGGAAGGGCAGTAGACATGTGCTTACAAGGCATACAGCGGCTCCCGTGGCATCCCCCGCTGCAAGGGGGTCATGGAGGCAGAAGGCGGAACACCCCCTCACTGTATTGCCGGAGCGCGGCCTTCAAGTTAATTTTCCAGCGGCCAACAAGCGCAACCACCCAACCTTCCCCCATCCCCCATATCACCTAGAAATTGCAGCCGCAGGACGAAAGGCACAGCAGCATAGGAAAACACTGAGAGGCGGCCAGATGCAGAGCATCATGAGAGCAGCCTTCCCAGTGCGGCGTGGAACAGCAGCAGGACCGTCAGCGCCACTGCCGCGACATGCCTAGTCAGTATGCGCAGGGGAAGAGGAGTAACGGAGGACTGAGGCAGCGGGCTGCTCAGAGCAGGCAGCCGCTGACAGGAACACTACACACACCCGACAGCCGTCACTGAACCCTCATCCTCCAGCCGTCCGGGAGCCATCCCACAAAAGCATCGCGCCGACGAGCAGTGAGCAAGTTTCAGGGGAGGCCTGTGCACTGCTTTTTGCCGTCAGTGGTGGCGTACAGTGAGGGTTCCTTAGCTTATTACAGCTCTTAATGTATGGCTACATGGAAATATTACCCTCACCATAAGCCACCTCAGCCGGCAACAAGCAATGCATAGTGGGCTGCTAGGACCTTGTAGCCTTGACCCAATCGGGAGCTGGGGGTGTGAGAGGGGCGTTCCTCCTGTCAAACCCCTAGCTTCTGGTGGCGTCAAGATACACTAATACCAAACCTTTATATCCCTTTCACACAAACGTACGAAAATTTGCGCGTGCATGGGTATAGCATTTTTTTCTGAGCAAACAATGTTTTTTTGCATCAGTGTACTTTACTGTACTATTTATGCCTACAAGGCATGTTCATTTGCATGCGGCAAACAAAGATGCGTTGATTAAAATGTCTAATTAGTCTGAGTTACAGATGTGTTCTTTTTCCGGCAGAATTACACAGCACAGCACGCATCTCTTAGCGTATTGCGCACCACCCTTGGCTGCTAATGCATTGCTAATGCACAGGAAAATAGAGCATGCTGCATTTTGTTTTGCATGACCGAAATGCGCTGGTGAAATACTTGCATGTGAACGAACCCATGGAAATCAATAGGTTCTACTCTCTGCAAGCGCAAATACGTTCATGTGAATCTAGCTTAAGGAGGAGAACTTTTTGCATTCTGCGCCAGAAGTCAATGTAAATTCCCCACAAAAATCCAAAGGCCTAAGTGCAGATATTGATGACGTATGGAAATGGTTTAAATCAGCAAATTCCGCTTAGTCCCAGCAGAACTGTTCCACCTGTGGGAAAGCGCCCCAACAGGGCAGAAATGTGTATATCCCACTCACCAGATATGTGCAGCACATCCTCTGCACAGCGCATGTCAATTCTTTGTGTAAGCTGCAACAAGTGGATTTGCTCCAATGACAGGGGGCTAAATCTGTGTGCGTATCCGCATCAAAAACCATGCCAGAAGTCTGAGGCATGTGTCACCCGAACGTATTTGTGCATCGTTTTGTGCTTGCAATACGCAGTGAATAGAACCTATTGATTTCAATGGGGTCACTCATATGCGTGTATTTTGTGCGCACATTTCATTTGTGGAAAAAAAAAAACGCAGCATTCTCTATTCTCCTGCGCATTTGCACATGAAAATGGCACATATGGAACTGATTAACCCCTTAGTGACGAAGCCTGTTTGCGCCTTAGTGACGGAGCCAAATTTTGGAAATCTGACATGCGTCGTTCAACGTGGCATAACTCCGTAAAGGCTTTACATATCCCAGTGATTCTGACATTGTTTTTTCGCCACATGTTGTACTTCATTTAGATTGTAAAAAGAGACCGATATTATTTGTGTATATTTATTAAAAGTACCAATATTGGAAAAATTTTGAAAAAATTATCATTTTTTCACATTTTCAACCGTAATATCTCAAATATGTCCAAACATACTGTACAAATTTTTGATAAGATATGTATTTCCATCTGTTTACTTTATTCTGAATGCACACTTGAAAAACTTTTGTGTTTTTTTTAACCATTTAGAGGACGTACAAATTTAACATTACTTTTCAGCATTTTGAGGAGCACTTTGTTTTCCTGCACCAAGCCAAGTTTGCAAAGGCTCATAAGTGTCAGAATAATAGATACACCCACAAATGACCCCATTTTAAAAACTACACCCCTTAGTGTATTCACTGAGGGGGGTCATGAGTATTTTGACCCCACCAGTTTTTTTCAGGAATTAGTTCAATTTAGGGGAGAAAAAATAAAATTTCATATTTTTGCAAATATGTCATTTTAAAGACATATTTTTTTCCTATAGAGCCCATGAAAATGAGGATTTACACACCAAAATGGATACCCCCGTTTCTCCCGTCTTCAGAAATTTACCCATTGTGGCCCTAATCTTATGTCTGGATGCATAACGGGAGCCAAAATGAAAGGAGTAGTCGGTGTCTTTCAGAACATAAATTTTGCTTGAAGGCGTTTTAGGCCCCATAGCACTTTTGTAGAGCTCTTGAGTGGCCAAAACCAAAGAGAACCCCCACAAGTGACCCCATTTTGAAAACTAGACCCCTTAACGAATTTATCTAGGGGTGTACTGACCATTTTGACCCCACAGTGTTTGAATGAATTCAAGCCAAGCAAAAGGAAAAAATTGTGATTTTCGTTTTTTTGTCAATTCTGTCATTTTAAAAACAGCTTTTTTTGTACAGCACACACATGAATGAAGCCTTTCACCCCAAAATGGATACCCCTGTTTCTCCCGTGTTCAGAGACATACCCATTGTGGCCCTAATCTCATGTCTGGATGCACAATGGGGCCCAAAACGAAAGGAGTAGTCGGTGGCTTTCAGAACATAGATTTTCCTTGAAGGCGTTTTAGGCCCCATAGCACACTTGTAGAGCTCTTGAGCGGCCAAAATCAAAGAGAACCCCCACAAGTGACCCCATTTTGAAAACTAGACCCCTTAACGAATTTATCTAGGGGTGTACTGACCATTTTGACCCCACAGTTTTTGAATGAATTGAAGCAAAGCAAAAGGAAAAAATTGTGATTTTCGTTTTTTTGGCAATTCTATCGTTTTAAAAACTGCTTTTTTGGTACAGCACACACATGAATGAAGACTTGCACCCCAAAGTGGATACCCGTGTTTCTCCCGTATTCAGAGACATACCCATTGTGGCCCTAATCTTTTGTCTGGATGCACAACGGGGCCCAAAATGAAAGGAGTAGTTGGTGGCTTTCAGAACAGAAATTTAGCATAAGGGTGATTTAGGCCCCATTGCCCTCTTGTAGAGCCCTTGAGCGGCCAAAACGACAGAGAACCCCCACAAATGATCCCATTTTGAAAATTAGACCCCCTAACGAATTTATCTAGGGGTGTACTGTGTATTTTTACCCTACAATTTTTGAATAAATCTAAGCAAAGCAGTAGGAAAAAAATTACAATTTTCATTTTTTTGGCAGTTGTATCAATTTAAAAACTGTTTTTTTTGTACAGCACACATAGGAATGAAGACTTTCACCCCAAAATGGATACCCCTGTTTGTCCCGTGTTCAGAACCATACCCCTTGTGGCCCTAATCTACTTAAAGGACGCATGGCTAGGCCTATAATGGAAGGAGCACCCGTTGGATTTTAGGGTACAACGGAATAAATTCCAGGCCCCATTGCCCACTTGTAGAGCCATTGAGCGTCCAAAACTATAAAGAACCCCCACAAATATCCCCATTTTAAAAACTAGACCCCTTAACAAATTCATCTAGGGGTGTACTGTGTATTTTGACCCCACAGTATTTGACTAAATTTCAGCAAAGCAGAAGGAAAAAATTACGATTTTCATTTTTTTGGCAATTTTGTCAATTTAAAAACTTTTTTTTTTGTACAGTGTACATAGGAATGAAGACGTTCACCCCCAAATGGATACCCCCGTTTGTTCCGTGTTCAAAAACATACCCATTGTGGCCCTAATCTACTTACAGGACACATGGCTAGGTCTATAATGCAGGGAACACCCGTTGGATTGCAGGGCACAACTGAATACATTCCAGGCCCCATTGCTCATTTGTACGGAATAAAAATTGACTCCCTAAAATCCCCCCCCCCCCTCCACGCCCTTTTCGGCATTCCCCAAATCTTAGATAAAAGTAATAATGTGAACTCCGTAGTATTTCCAAAGACGGGTAATTATGGAGGCTGGTTGGGATGGGCACATAGGGCAATAAAATCGGGTATCCCCCCTCCTCTCATGCTTTTTGGGGGTCATTTTTTGACCTCAGTGGCGGGGATGGGGTGTAAAAAGTGGCGTTCCGTGAGTCTCCGTAAGCTTGATGAGGTGCGGCGGTCTCACACAGAAGACGCTCAACAAGCTGCTCCTGGAACTGCAGGAAGGCGAATGTTCCCGGGGCTTCTTGTAAATTGTGTATTACAGGTAGCGGTCTGAATAACGCCGGGCTTAGGCAGCCGTAGGTGGAATCTGCTTGTGGAGGCCCGCAGCGGATCCCAGCTGTGAGCCCGGCTGTGACCCTGCGTACGGCCGCGTAATGTACTGCGCATAACTGCGTACTTACACGGGCAGTCATGCGCAGTACACTTTTTTTTGTTGTTGTTTGTATTTCCCGCACCGTCGCTTAGCAATGACGCGGGTACCCGCAGCCCTTTTACAATGTAGTTGCGTATGGGCTGCGGGTATATCCATGACCATGGAGCACAATGGGCTCTATGTTGCGGATATCCGCGGTAAAATAGAACCTGCTGCGTTC